>NW_024879356.1:1589153-1831653 GCF_018340385.1 Cyprinus carpio
TTGGATCACTAAAGGATTTTAAATGTAAAATCTGAGTCCTGTAGCACCAGCTGAAAACCACTGATCTACAGAATGTTTAAGACAATATCCAACAGGCATATTTCAAGAAACCCAAAATCGAAACATTTCATTGTTTAACCTAGACAGTACTTGATTAATTTGCACTTTAAAAAAAAAGCAACCCCCCACTGGACGATAGATTTTTAGATAATCCTCTTCACTTTGTTTACTTACATGGACCAAAACTACACTTTGATAAATCTGGATTATATATTAACTCAGGTTGACTTTTGAAAAAGCATTGCAAGTTTCTTAAAATTCGTAATGTACTTAAAGCTGATTTAAAAGTAAGTAGTAATGTATGCCGAAATGATTTTAAGGGGTCCTTCATAACATCATTGGTTATTAAAACTTCAAATCTGTAAAGTAATAAAATAGACTGGGCTATGAAATCTTACCCCTTTTCTCATAGAGGGCAGCACTCATTCTTCGCAGTATTTGATCAGTTTTCGAGTTGGCAGGTAATGTTACACAATCCTGATCTTTTTCGATGTATAAAAAAGACCTGCAAAGCACATATATACAAATGCATTATCATTATAGAATGGAATTTACACCTCGCTTGTTGATATTAGATCAGTCTAGTACCGCAGAATATGTTTTGAGAGTTTGTAATGGTCTGACATGTACCTGCATGTAAAAGAAGTCTCTTTGTTACACTTGACGGCACAATCTTCCACTGTTTTTGCAGTGTATTGACTTTTAGGTAATTTCACTATCCAGGCCCCATCTGTTTTTATATATGCTTCCAAAACATCTGCAGAATGAGAAAAGATGGGGAAAAGGATAAACTGAGCTTCAAGTCACAAACACATGATTTATTAGTATTGATGAACTAGTGCTACTATATGTTCCTAAACCAACAAGGCCAAAACCTCTTAAACTAGAGCCCATGTGAGCCCCTACCAAACTGTATTACACAATATTTCTCAAAGGTAAAGATTTCAGACTAGATCGACAGAACTCTATGTATGAAAGCATAAACCGTGAACACATTTGCAGATGAGCAGATCTTCTTACCTGTGCTTTGGCTGTGGCACCTGAGGAAATCTGAAGGGAAACATGATCATATCCGTCATACACAAATAAATGCTATTAATTATAGGTTTAAATTGGTTCATTTTATTATCTATAGCATAGAAGAAATAGTCTTATAATTAAGCACTATGAATAAATATCTGCTGGCTTACCTGTAAAAAGGAAGAGACAAACTAAAAGAACTGCTTTGTGAACCTCCATGTCGGAGAATTGACACGCAGGGACTTTGAGAGGTTTTCAATCTTTTAAGCATGTCAGTACAACAAACATCATAGTGCCGTCACTCATCAGTCAATCATTGTCCTAACAAGGACATGGACCAGGTCAAGATGTGTTTGTCTTTCAGTGTGTTGTTTGAACCCACCATTACTCTTTCTGATCACATGATTTATCAGAGCTGGACTTTTTATTTGATCGACATCATTGGTTGTACTTGGCATTAAGATTTTAAAAGATTAAAAATGCATTAAAAAACAATGAGATATTTGTTTATTTGGATCCCCATTAGCAACTACATTACAGTCTGTTGCTTTGAATTAGTTTTTCTTATTTAGATATAGAGAAAAAAGGACAGGCAGATAAAGTCTTTAATTATTAGGCCACTGATTAAACAAACAAACGGCTCGTTCTTGAGACCCAGACAAAAACTCAGTACAGCATTTAAAATAATCCAATTAATTATGTATCAATTTAATCCTTTTAAAAAGTATATTCTCTTCAATGTCACAAATCAACAAGTTAATTATCAACTGAGAAAACAGGAGCCGTCCTATGCTAACTCAATACACAAACAGAACAGCCTAATTTTGCAATTGTGAACACTGAGCCAAGCAACTATAAAGAAAAACTAGTGCAATCAAGATTTGAGCTGAAGGGAAAATGGAGCAATTGACACCAACATAAGCAAATAGTGCAATAGGACAACACACTAGTTAAGCTTTTTTTTCCCTCACTCTACCCCCCATTGAGGAAAACAGTAGAAAGCAATCACAGGTTTTCAAGTAATCACTTGTCTCAATACCACCTTTAGATGGTGTTGTTATTAGTTTGTTAGTTGTTTATTAGCGTTTTGGTAATGGTACTGTATTTTGTATAAATCTTTCAATTAATTATTTGGTTATACCTTGATATTTAATTTATAATATTATTTATTATTATTATTATTATTGGACAAATTTAGATACAAATTACTCTTCTGAAAAATTTGGAATTGAAATTTCTTTAATCTGATTTTGTCCGGAAAAAAACCCCCTGAAATCTAAGCTTGCAGTATGTAGTTAAATTGTCAGCTACATTTTCTGTTTTGCTGACATCATTATAAGTTTTGGTATATTACATAGTTAAAAGAAAAACCTATAAAGTGGGGTGTTGTCTGCTGTTACACTCTTAGAAATAAAGGTGCTTTACGATGCCATAGAAGAACCTTTTTTGTGGTTCCATAAAGAACCTTTAACATCTGAAGAACCTTTCTGTTTCACAATATTTCCATAACTTGTATTTTGAGGTTCAACTCATATTAATGGAGTGTTTCGCTAATTACCAGTAAGTTACCTCACCTGAATATGTTCATGGTTTTTTGTTGGATGTTTTGAGGTGGAAAGTAGTTATCTTCGGAATGGAAATATGGATATTTGTAAAAATCACACTTTTTGTGCTTATTTCAGTTAATGTCATAGAACTAGCGAGCTATGCCGGTAGTAGTATCGTACAGTGACTAGTTATCCAGGGGGTAATTAGAGAAATTTGTTTCACAGACATATTTGCAATTTGAATCCCGTCCTAATCTGCCAAATTTCTGTTTTTCTCACACAACCTCTATTAATCCAGAGCAATTTATTTACTGTTTGTTTTGTAGTTGTATGGGGGAAGGAAGTGTCATCTACTGTTATGTCTGCACCTAATCTCAAAATCAAACATGTGCCCTAGCTATTGGCTAATATAGAGATGTAGATGTTACCTTTCGTTTTCTTTTTTTAATCTCAATGCAAATTTTGATTTTACATCTGATCATATCACTTTCCGAACAGAATCCAGGCCAAAATGACCAAAATTATCCTTCAGCTTCAGTTGAAGCAGTTGCAGAGGGTTTTATAGTTCGGAACAAAATGCATTGCTCTCTCTTATCAGTCCAGGTACGTTATAGGAGAAACTCTTACAGAACAAGGTTAATTAAAGGTAAAGTTGTTATGATGGTTATGTAATTGAGAAAAGCATCATTTCAGTTTTTCAATTCTGAAATGTTGTAGTTCTCAAATTATATTTACAAGAAGATATGCAAATGACAGTTTTAATCTGTGGCATGTGCATTACTCTTTTGGAGTTTTACACCACCATCAAATGCAGTGTATTTTACACTGTATGGTAAAACGCACCACTCTTTTTTCTCCATTATACATAACTTTCTCTTTCAGGACATATTTTATCTCCCGCATTCTTAGCGCACTGGCAAGTCTAGACATATCTGAGCTTTTCAGAAAAAAGGTCCCTTCAACTCTACTGGGAATTTAGATGCCTTAAAGATCCATCCAAAGCCACATATTCTGGTGCAACTGAGAATGAGTCAGAGATTCCCGGCAAACAACAAATGACACCACTGGTAAGAATCAAGAAGACCTCTTTATCTTTATGCTCATTAGAAAAATTTATTTTTGCAATAGTGTGGAAATAAAATTCAGTTTGAGATAAAATGTTCTTTACTTATCAATATTAAAAATCATAATTATGCTACATGCAAAAAAATAAAAAAAAATGAAAACAATGAAATTTTACACATTTCATCCTCTGTGCCTGACAGAGAAGTTTCTTAAATCATACGTTTCCAGTTTCCAGAATACAAATCATGAGTCACATTTACAAATCTAAATCACTCACATCAGAAAGTCCAATATAAGCAAGACACGTAAACAGGAGGCGAATTAAAAAATTAATGGACTTGCTGCAGTTTGACATGCTACTTCATCTAAAACTACTTTTAAAAGCATATAGCTAATTGTTTTGACATCTTTTTGTACATCTGTCACAACGCAGGGCAATTTAAAATGAACTAGAATGCAGAAAACAAATGTGATTTAAAATGGTCACAGTGCTTAAAACATACATTTCTGCAATTTATACATTCCTAAAAATGTTAACCTAAAATCCAGACTTATATTTTTTTTTAAAAATGAAAAAATAAATCAATCTTAGACACGATACTGTATGTGTCAACTACCTATTTACTATTCAAAATGTTTTATAAAAATGCAATTGCAAGAAACTGCCTGAAATTCGCCCAACTTAGTTCAGTCATCTGCAGTATCTTCTGGACTTTCAGGTTGTACCTTCTCCAGTAGAAAGGGGAGATACATTGATATGTATAACTTCTTAAATTTACTGCTGCTCAGGCAGTACAGGATCGGATCCAGCAGACAGTTTAGATAAGAGAGACACAAAGAAGCCCCATCGAACAGTTTAACCACAGTAACTTTTTCCTCTTTCATCACAAGCCCACTGATCTTTAGTTGCACCACTCTTGTAAAGGCATATGGCAAGAAGCAGACAGCAAAGACGAGAACCACTGAAGTGACGAGGAACATCGCTCTCCAGAGTTTAGTCTTGTCGCCCACCGACTTCTGTTTGAGTCTTTTGATAATCCGTATAGAGCAGTACACAAGAACAAAAAAGGGGATGAAAATCTGAGTAAAAAAAACAATTTCCCCTCAGTAGAAACAATGGTGGTGAGTTCATCTTTTTCACTGCTGTTGCATCTGATAAAACTTTGCAACATGGCCGGAATGGTCAAAATTCCCAGCAGCACCCAGATGAATACAGAAATCTGAGGCGAAAGTTTCAAAATCCTCAGAACTTTTCTCTTCCCAGGATGGAGAACCACGCTAAAATATCGATAAATGGAGATGACTGTCAGGAAGGCGATGCTGGCTCCTCGGTTGATAAACTGGCAAAAAGAGCTGTACTTGCACACTACTTTCTCTTCACTGCATTGCTGAAAGTTATATGCCTTTACAGGCAATCCAATCAGCAACAAAATGTCAGCCAGGACCAGATTGAACAGGAAAATGTCAATGGTCTTAGATTTCCAGAACTTGAGCTTGAAGATGAAGAGATGGATAACTGTAATGTTCAGCAGGAGACCCAATATAAACTCCAGCACTACCACAGAAGAGTAGAAAATATACAGCGCGCTCGATTTTGGTCGACATTCTCCTTGACAGTTTGTGTCGATGGTGTCCGGTGTTGGCTGTGTGGAGTTGTTCATTATTCTCAGAATTTTGATTCCGGGTCCAAAGCGATTTCTAATGCAAGTAGACGACACAACTGTGAACGTCTGTTCTGCCAAAGCAGAGCATTTTTAAAGCTGCTCAGACCTGAAGACAAAAGAACCTCCTCTGCTAGAGCATTCAAGTCTCTACCTGTTGAGAAGCTAAATTCCTGATGTCACGAACTGCTGTGAAAAAGACAAAAAAGTGTGTCTTTAAAGACAACTAATGTTTAAATCTTTTATAGAGCACTCAGTGAGCGTCACTGATAATGGACAATGGACAAAGCTATAATGCACACTTTAAAAACGCAGCTAAAGACATATATTCATATGAATTCGCAAAGATCATACCTCATGAGAGCAGAGCATATTCTGGCAGTACAATAGTGGGCATATAAGCGTGTTGACTTTACTGTGCAGTTATAACAAATGTACACAAAAAAATGTGATGGTTATAGATCTTCTGTCTTAAACACCTTAGTTTGTATATTAAGACTTTTTAGTGGCTTGTCCAGACAGGCCCGAGTAGACTGAAGGATTTTTGTGAAGACAAAATTAGCTGAGGGGCATAATATATTGCCTTTTTTAGCAAAAAGGACCTCTTTAAAGATTTGCCATGCCTCCCATTTCCATAACAAGCTGATTTTTTAACAATCCCCTCTTTCAGTATACTTAACAATGCAGACGCTTCACTTTTAAGACTATATCTTGCATAATGTTGGAAAAATGAATTGCATTACATTTGCTCCTTGAAGTTCGGGTTACCTCGTTTATGTTGGGTAATATATTTTTACATAAGATTTCGATTTGCATTGCAGATGTTGCATCATCAGCAGAGCTCAGGACGCTTGTCTCCTATTAAAGAATAGTCTTTACTCTTTATGAACCTGCACAAGAAGAGACTGTCCTCTTAGCCCTTTCCGATCGAGGCTCTCCCACCAAACCCAGAGGAAAGGTATTTATGATGCTAAAATATATATTTATAAAACAGACTGTTTTGAAGTTTCAAGGAAGCTGAGTAAAGTTATAATTTAATTCAATTCAATTCAATCCAAGTCAAGTTTATTTGTATACTGCTTTACACAATACAAATCGTTGCAAAGCAGCTGTACATTAAGTTTTCTACAATATATAGTAGTAGTAGTTTGTCAGTGGTGACTGTCAAATTGATGTACAATATGGCAGAAATGTATGGTAAAATTCAGTTAATCAAACAGACGATGAACCACTATTAACAGCAATGATTATACTGTATGTTGCAATTTATGTTGTTTTCAGGGTTGTCATTCATCTGAGGTCCTCTGAGGGATCTGCATCATCTCTGTTCGGTCATCTAAGGTGTCTCTCAGTGTGTGTAAGGGTTGGATCCAGACTGAAGCTTGGTGTAATTCCTAGTTACCACGGGATGTCAATGTTTTTTTTTTCGTAGCTTGGCAATGTTTCTAAGATGGAAAAGAATGCTGTTTTTATAACATGGGGAAATATGATTTTTCAAAAGACAAGTTGCTATCTAATATAACACCCAGAGTTTTGACTGTAGAGGAGCACCTAGTAGCAGTACATCTGTCTAGTTGCAAATTGTAATCCAATGAGATTCTGTGTACTGCTTTTTGGTCCAATAAGTAATATCTCTGTCTTATCCGAAGTCAAATAGAGCAGAAAATTATTGAGTGCATCCAATCTTTTTACAGTCTGTTAGCTTAGACAATTAAGAAGTTTCATCTGGTCTTGTTGAGATATATAGTTGAATATAATCAGCATAACAATGGAAACTAATTCCGTATTTTCTAATAATATGGACAAAGGGGTAACGTGTATATTGAATAAATAACAGAGGACCTAGGACAGCATCCTGTGTGGCACTCCATACTTTACTGGTGATAATTGAGATGACTCCCACGTTTAATTAAACAAAGTGCGGTAGCGAACCATTGGACAAGGTAGGATCTAAACAATCTTAAAGCCTGCCTTTGAATACCCGATGTATAGTTTGGCTTTGTCAATCAATCTATGAGTATGTCATGATCTATAGTAGACGCAGCATAGCACTAAGATCAAGTTAAAAACTAAAACTAGCAATGAGATGCGGCCTTGGTCTGACGCGAGAAACAAGCAAGTCATTTGTAAATTTAACAAGTGCAGTTTTCTGTGCTATGGTGGGGCCTGAAATTCTTCATAGAGTTAATTTTTTTGCAAGAAGGAGCACAATTGAGCAGACACAACTTTTTTCTAAAATTTTAATCACTGTGGGGCATCTCAGATGAGAATGCACACAATTCCATTAATTACTTTATCCCAATTTTTTTTTGCCTCAACCATGGAAGGCTGTGGTTACATATAAATAAAAGAACAACAAAAGTTCATTACAAATCTAAAATCTAATCAAACAGATAAGCTACATTGCTGGTCATGCAACAACAAACACCTGGGTCTCATTATTACCAATATATCAAAATGATCAAGTATTCAACCATACAATAAACAATATACATGGATAAAAATTTATTATGATTTAATGTAACTGAAATTTTTGTCTGCAGTAATGGCTGGTAAAAAAAAAAATTGCAATCACAGGATAAATTACATTTAAAATATATACAAAAAAGACCCATTTTAAAAAATTGATATTTTATAAGATTAGGCTACTGTTGCATGCTTTCATGAGCAGAAATTTGCACATTTAAAGGCTTTACAGTAAAAAAAAATAAATAAATACAAATTAATTAATCTATTTCGACCAGGACTGAGAGAAGAGCAAAAAAAACATTTGAAGAATTTGTTGAAGTTTTTTTGCAGAACATCTCAAAACAGACCACAGCTATTATCCAACAATCAGATTCAAGGTATGTAATGTAGCACAGTATTCAAAAAGTAACTTATATACAGTTTAAGTGTGTTCTAAGCAATATCCTCATTATTTCATTATCTCAGTCTCACCGGCCGTTTCTCTCATTACCTCTCAAGGCTCACGGATCACAAAGATCAGAGTCTGGATTTTGTCAGATGGTTTTGGACTATGCTAGACTGATGCCCCCGAGTGAGACTCAGTTTAATGAAGAATATCACACTTCTACTTCTACTGTCCATAAGTCCAGTTCTATTTAAGCTTCAGCAGCGATTCTGAACATTAACGAGCTTAGAAGGGTCTCTATGGGCTACCATCCCCCCTGCTCCAAAAACAACCAGAAATCGAGGGGGACCGACAGTGACTTTAGACAACCTTCTGCTTCGAGAGCTCCCAACAATGGAGTTCCCAAAAGTCAAAGTTACTTCAGAAGACACCCACTCATGGCATGGGACAAGAGCAACCAGATACTCCAATCAGGTTTTGTAGAATGATAATATGATTTTTACTCAGGACCTCAATCTCAAGTTTCTATCTCTGAATTCACATATTCATGCATTTGACTACAGAGGAGATGGGAGAGCATGGTTTTATTGGTGAGGATGGCTGCAGACCTTTGCTCAGGTTTAAGAAAGAACTGAATGAACCTCAGGTAGAATCAACAAGACATATTAGACAAGTTTACATCATGTTCAATGTGTAAGAATCCACTTTATTTCTCACACTACTAAAAATAAAGGTTTCCAAAAGGGGGTTTTCACAATGATTCCATAGACGAAACCATATTGGGTTCCTCAAAGAACCTTTCACTAAATAGTGTCTAATGTGAACATTTTAAGAACCTTTTTCCACTTTAAAGAACTTTTTGTGCAGTGGAAATTTTTTATAGATGTTTAATTTTCTTCATGGAACCACTGATGACATTGATTTGTTTTTATACTGTGTCTTATCCTTACAAATGTTATGATTAAATCTTTGTGCATGTAGGATTTGAGACTGCAGATCTCATCTCTGAAGCAGCAGTTGATGGAGTGGGAGTCTCACTGGTCGCAGGCCCACAGTCTCCTCCAGAGCCCTGTTGAAGCCTTCACTTGATAAAAAACAGGAGCTTCACAGCAGGCTTAATGTGAACAAGAGATCACACCAGAGTGCTGGCTCCTCTGCTCCTCAGTCTGGATCATACAACATGGTCAGAGCAAATTCAAACCACTATTTTTCAACTAAAAATATCTAAACCTATATGGAACATACACACATATGTTGTACTTCAGTTTGAGCAGAGACGAGAAGAACCACAGCGGACCCCGTCATGTAAGGAGCCCAGCTCCGGCCCTTTAACAAACCCTTCATCCATAGGGACACAGAGGCAGGACAATGTTAGTATGCTAACATCATAAATGTGCATTGATACACAACAAGAACAGTTTTTTCAATCTGTAGAACATTTTTATGGCTTTAAGCTAAAAATATATCCTTATTTATTTTTAGTCATTTTTAATAAGAACTAGATTTAGTCACAACTACAGTAGTTGAGCTAAACTCATTTCCTGTTAAAACCCGTTGAGGTGTGTAATATGTTCTCGATTGCCGTTTAAACTCCTCCGAAAAATAATAATGATCATGATGACTCTCAAAGCCCAGTGTCAGATAATTGAACTCAGTTCTTTATAAAACTAATTCATGCATGTGTAATGCATCTACCCATCTCCATTTCATAAAGTGTACATGTTAAATCCTGATTTTTATATTGTAATTGTTTGCCCTGTTTATAATTATATAAACACATAGAGCTATTCAATATAAATGGAACATTTAGTCGTTATAGCATCACTTTTATGTAATATATTTATTTAATCACTGTGACTGTGACACACATAATACAGGAATGCCCATGGATAACTCTTTGAGTAAGCATGTTCTCTCGTGCTTCATCTCCTATAAACCAATATACAAGTTGTACTGAGTGTACAACTTGCCATTTTCTTGTGTGTTATGTTTTTCTAAAATGGAAAGAATCCTGCATTTTTCCATTGACAGTCCGCAGAACAATGCCATGATTACACAAGTCGGAATGGTATCTACATTTCTCTTGAAAGGGATAGTTCCCCTGATGCAGTCAGCCAACATCAGGTACACTCAGGACTTTGAGCAAAATGAAGTAATAACATACTTGTACAGTGTTTTATCCCAATGTATCACTCATTATGATGGAACAGTCTTACCCAGTTTTCTATTATGAAATGTTTAATGCGTCATTTTTAGTATCATAATGACACTTCCTCAGGGAAGTTTGGTTTATCATCATACTGACTGCAATGATACACAAATGGCATCCCAGGCCAGAAAAAAAAAACAGTAAAAAACAATAACAGAGGAAAACACGCTATCCGGATGGAATGGGGTGATGACAGTGTTTTGCCAATTAGAAATTTTAGTTTACACAAAGCTTGCAATTATTTAAAAGTGCTCTACTTTTAATAGAGTGTCTTTTTTGGAGCAGATGTCATGTGATCACATTCCCCAATGGAAACAAAAAAGAGATCGGTGTTGATAAGTCAGTCACTGTTACTTTCTTCAATGGATGATTAAACGCACACTGGCTGAGGGACTGTGGTGTGTATCACGAGTGAATAAGAAAGTATCACACAGTTACTGGTGTATTTGCAACATTCAAAATTCACAAATTATTTTGTGGTCATCCACCAGAAGAACACTAACATGTTTTTCTACAGGCCCAAATCTTTTGGTTTTTGTCTCATGATCTACAGATGTGTCACACTTTTTCGATCGTTCTTTTGTGTTTTTAAAATAAGACCTCAAATCAGGGTTATTGCAGTTTTTATTTTTATTATTTATTATATTTAGTTTCATTATGGTTTCAAGTGCAGACTAAATAATTTTTATTTTTTCAGTTCTTCAGTTAGCAGTTATACCATAGCAAAGCCACACAAATTACAAAAAAAACAGTTTTGCTTTGTTTTTCCAGGCAGGTTTTTTATTATTGAAAAAAAACTATGACAATCGGATGAGCTAATCCTGTTTATTTTTACATGTACACTCAGCAGGCGTCTTGCTCATATTACTAAGAGTTTTCTCTCAGCGTGAACACATCTGATACAGTATGCAGGTGAAGAATTGTTACCCTCTGGACCTAGTGCTGACATTGTACTACATTTTGCAACATTCCTGAAATAGTAAGGGGAGAGCGCTTGGTAACGTTGTTGGGAACATTTCAGGGAAAGTCAGTTTAAAAGTTCTTTCTTAATATAAATTTTTAGTCTTTATTTACATGTAGCCATACATTATTATTTCCAAATACATAATCTGGATCAGTTAGCACTCAGAAGTCTTGTTGTTTTCTGATTTGGTCACAATGTTACTTCTGTTCTACAGAAACTGGCACATAGGGAGAATAACTCTGTGATGATCATTTACTGTTGTGTTTTTGAAGGGTGTATTTTAAGATAATTTAACATTTTTCCTGGGTACGGGGTACATTTTAGGACATCCTCAGACCTCAGTCATTAAATGAAAAAGGCGTCATGCCTCAGACTAAAAGGCTTCAGTCATTGGACAAAACGGCATCGCGCCTCAGACTGAAAAGCTTCAGGTCTCAGGAAAAAGGATGTCAGGTGTCAGGTCTCATACAATTAGGCGTCAGACGATCGGACTCAGGAAAAAAGGCATCAGACGAAACGGACTCAGGCAAAAAGACATCAGACGAAAAACGGACTCAGACAAAAAGACATCAGACGAAACGGACTCAGGAAAAAAAAAAGGCATCAGACGAAACGGACTCAGACAAAAAGGCATCAGACGAAACGGACTCAGACAAAAAGGCATCAGACGAAACGGACTCAGACAAAAAGGCATCAGACGAAACGGACTCAGACAAAAAGTGGACATCAGACGCAAACGGACTCAGACAAAAAGGCATCAGACGAAACGGACTCAGACAAAAAGACATCAGACGAACGACGGACTCAGACAAAAAAGACATCAGACGAAACGGACTCAGGAAAAAACAAAAAGGCATCAGACGACAAAACGGACTCAGACAAAAAAAGGCATCAGACGAAACGGGGACTCAGACAAAAAAGCATCAGACGAAACGGGACTCAGGAAAAAAAAGGCATCAGACGAAACGGGACTCAGACCAAAAAGACATCAGACGAAACGGACTCAGACAAAAGGCATCAGACGAAATGGACTCAGGAAAAAAAGGCATCAGATGAAACGGGGACTCAGACAAAAAGGCATCAGACGAAACGGACTCAGGTGGAGTATCGCGTTGCCCCGCCCCAGGTGACGTCACACGCACGCGGTTTCAGAGGAAGTGGTATATAACGGTTGATTGATGGCAAAAGGAGGTAAGCAGCTTCTGATATATTATATTTTAAAACAGTTTTATTCCAAATGTTACACTAATTAAAGTTATATACGAAGAGAACATGCATTTCGAGAGTCTTGTGTGCACGTTTAAAATGTTAGTTAGCCATATTGCAACTAGCGAGCTTTTATTTTGGCAAAGTGTAGTAAAATTACCCTTACGAAAAATAACCATGGTTTTACTACCAGAAAAAAAACAAAAACATGGTTGATATAGTTAAATCATGGTATCCACAGATTAACCATGGTTTTGCTATACTAACCATAGTTTAACCCATGGTGTTTGTGTAGTAAAACTGTGGTTATACAAATGGTAATCATTACACTAAAAAAACATGTTACTACAACTGTGGTTATACAAATGGCCATGGTTACTTTACGTCAAGGTAAAGCGCGAATTCTTTCGAGCTATTAGATTGAAATCTTAGTCTAATTATAATATACATGTATGTGTCTAACACTAGTTGTTGAATTAAATGATTTTGCAAAAACAATGGTTCTGTCTTATAACTAAATATATTATTTGTTTGTTTCAGTAAATCAAGTTATCGCTGACATTTTTTGGGGTAAGTGAAAGTGAAAGTCGTGACATTTGTCAAGTATGGTAACCCATACTCGAAATTGGTGCTCTGCATTTAACCCATCCAAGTGCACACACACAGCAGTGAGAAGTGAACACACCGTGAACACACACCCGGAGCAGTGGGCAGCTATATCCAGGCGCCCGGGGAGCAACTTGGGGGTTCAGTGCCTTGCTCAAGGGCACTTCAGCCATGGGTATTGATGGGGTGGAGAGAGAGCGCTGCAGCTGCCCCCAAAAATATGCTACATAACGGGTTTATACATATATATAATGCATTTGTGATTTTTTATTACAGTAAAAAAGCTGCCCCACTGGGGGCAGCTGTGTGGCCCTAATGGTTAGACAATTGGACTTGTAACCAGAAGGTTGCAGGTTCGAGTTTCGGTGCTGGCAGGAGTTGTAGGTGGGAGGGAGTGAATGAACAGCGCTCTCTTCCACTCTCAGTACACCATGGGGCTGAAGTGCCCTTGAGCAAGGCACTGAACCCCAGTTGCTCCCCGGGCGCTGGATATAGATGCCCACTGCTCCGGGTGTGTGTTCACGGTGTGTTCTCTTCTCACTGGTGTGTGTGTGCACTTGGATGGGTTAAAAATGCAGAGCACCAATTTCGAGTATGGGTTGCCATACTTGACAAATGTCACGACTTTTCACTTTTTTCACTTTCACTAAAAGTGTAGTAACATAGTGTAATAAAACATGTTTAGTGTAATGATTACCATTTGTATAACCACAGTTTTACTACAAAACACTATGGTTTAAACTATGGTTAGTATAGCAAAACCATGGTTAATCTGTGGATACCATGATTTAACTATAGCAACCATGTTTTTTTTTTGTTTTTTTTTTGGTAGTAAAACCATGGTTATTTTTCGTAAGGGTTAATTTTACTGCACTTTGCCAAAATAAAAGCTCGCTAGTTGCACAATATGGCTAACTAACATTTTAAACGTGCACACAAGACTCTCGAAATGCATGTTCTCTTCCGTATATAACTTAATTAGTGTAACATTTGAATAAAACTGTTTTAAAATATAATATATCAGACGTTTCTGCTTACCTCCTTTTGCCATCAATCAACCGTTATATACCAATTCCTCTGAACCGCATGCGTGTGAGTCCCCTGGGGCGGGGCAACGCGATACTCCACCTGAGTCCCGTTTTGTCTGATGCCTTTTTTTCTGAAGTCCGTTTCGTCTGATGACTTTTTTCCTGAGTCCGTTCCGTCTGATGCCTTTTTTTCCTGAGTCCGTTTCGTCTGATCCTGGCCTTTTTTTCTGAGTCCGTTTAGTCTGATGCCTTTTTGTCTGAGTCCGATCGTCTGATGCCTTTTTGTCTGAGTCCGCTTTTTCGTCTGATGCCTTTTTGTCTGAGTCCCGTTTCGTCTGATGCTTTTTTGTCTGAGTCCGTTTCGTCTGATGCCTTTTTGTCTGAGTCCGTTTCGTCTGATGCCTTTGTTCCTTAGTCCGTTTCGTCTGATGCCTTTTTGTCTGAGTCCGTTTCGTCTGATGCCTTTTTGTCTGAGTCCGATCGTCTGATGCCTTTTTGTCTGAGTCCGTTTCGTCTGATGCCTTTTTTCCTGAGTCTGTTTTGTCTGATGCCTTTTTGTCTGAGTCCGTTTTCCGTCTGATGCCTTTTTTCCTGAGTCCGTTTCGTCTGATGCCTTTTTGTCTGAGTCCCTTTTCATCTGATGCCTTTTTTTCCTGGTCCGTTTCGTCTGATGCCTTTTTGTCTGAGTCCGATCGTCTGATGCCTTTTTGTCTGAGTCCGTTTCGTCTGATGCCTGTTTTTCCTGAGTCCGTTTCGTCTGATGCCTTTTTTCCTGAGTTTCCTGAGTCCGTTTCGTCTGATGCCTTTTTGTCTGAGTCCGTTTTTCGTCTGATGCCTTTTTTCCTGCGAGTCCGTTTCATCTGATGTCCCTTTTTTCCTGAGTCCGTTTTGTCTGATGTCTTTTTGTCTGAGTACGTTTCATCTGATGCCTTTTTGTCTGAGTCCGTTTCGTCTGATGCCTTTTGTCTGAGACCTGAAGCTTTTCAGTCTGAGGCGTGATGCCGTTTTGTCCAATGATTGAAAGCCTTTTAGTCTGAGGCATGTCGCCTTTTCATTTAATGACTGAGGTCTGAGGATGTCCTAAAATGTACACCGTACTCTGGTCATCTTTCCTTGCTAGGAAACGTTTGAATAAAAGTGTGCCATGTGAGCTGCTGACTACAGTCAAAGTCCTAATCTTTCTGTAATAATATTTAATAATCATTCCAGACAGAATGTTTTTACAAAATATTTGTTACAAGATGAAAATAATAGAAGTAATAAAAAAAAGATTCTGCACAGATTATAATCTTTATAGCCTTTACCAGCAATGTCTAAAAGGGGCATTTCCGCATGTTACAGGATCTTCCAGAGTAGTCCTATAGTCTTTGTTACAAGTGTTACCTTGCAAGGTCGGAGCAGGAGACGTAACTAAGTGTGAATTAGTGTTTAACGTTAATCAAAACCAAAACGGTTTGCCAATCACACAAAATATTGAAATATATATATATAATATAATATATACATATATGTGTGTATGTATATATATATATATATATATATATATATATATATATATATATAATATATATATATATATATATATTGTATCATGTAGACCTCATGTCACATATAGGCCTAACTGCATTCCAATTTATATCAAATGATTTTCTCTGGAAATGTTATTATTTTTGTACTCTGTCCCACACAGGATCGCGCACGTTCAGACTCGAATATAGAGAACAAGCTGAAAACACTGCCACCTACGGATATCAAAATACACAACAAACACTACAAAACATACATACACAACAAAAAAGGTAAGACTGGCAGGGACCAGTTTGCTATTTAGTGAGGATGCTGCCATCTACTGGTCACAACGCAAAGCAATAAAGAGGTAATATTATGAGTGCCCAGGATATAACTTATATGTTATGTATACCATAAGTTTATTTTGGGGGCAGCTGTGGCCTAATGGTTGGAGATTTGGACTTGTAACCCCAAGGTCGCATGTTCGAGTCTCGGTGCTGACAGGAGTTGTGGGTGGGTGGGGAGTGAATGAACAGCGCACTCTTCCACTCTCAATACCCATGGCTGAAGTTCCCTTGAGCAAGGCACTGAACGCCCAGTTGCTCCGGGTGGTGTGTTCACGGTGTGTTCACTTCTCACTGCTTGCAATTGGATGGGTTAAATGCAGAGCAGCCAATTCCAGAGTATGGGTTACCATTTACTTTGCAAAGTCATGACTTTTACTTTATAAGAGAAATACCATGATTTACACTGTAGTCTTCAAGCAAGGGCCACTGCAGGTTGCATACAGAGACAGTAAAAATCTTATAGTCTAGCTGTTAGTATGTTATTGGGGAATGAATTCATTTCTGTCATGATTACTAACATGGAGGTTTTTCATGTAAAATATGCACTGCTTAAAGGAGTATAGAGCAGACTTTCAACTGTATTATCAGCCCATAAATATTGTCCTAAAAAACTGTTTATTTGGAATAGTACTGTACTGTCGTGGACAGTATACTGGTCGTGTGGACACAGAATATGTTCACTATCCTCGTAAGAATCCAAGACACATAAAAAGCTATTTTCTTCAGTTGTATAACTGTTCAAAAGGTTGGTGTTGTTTTTTAGTGCTGTCATAAAAATATTTCTGGTAAGCTGTGAATGTGAATGTTACCATATTTATTACTATCATTCAGAGATGCGTACCAGAGTTATTGTCTGAATTGGATGCACAGAATGAGATTCAATTGCTTTTTGCTTGTTTCTATTCACTGTTATATTGTTCATGTCTTACATAACCACACACTAATAGCTATTGATTCAGGAAGAGTGTATTCCGCAAATTATTCTTTGATTCCTTTTTTTTCATCTTCTTTGGTGAAAAAGCTTCATGATGACTCACTCAGACTATCTATATGAGCAATGTCAGGAAGATCCTGTAACATGCAGAAATGCCCTTTAGACATTGCTGATAAGGCTATAAAGATTATAATCTGTGCAGAATCTTTTTTTATTACTTCTATTATTTTAATCTTGTAAAAATATTTACATTTCATGTAACATTCTGTCGGGAATGATTATTAAATATTATTACAGAAAGATTATTATATAATTTCCTACATTATTTTTATGTTCTCAGTTGGACATTTTAATATCTAGATCTCATCCTGTGGTTTTTGTCTTGTAGATTTGACGTGTGATCTTTGACTCAGTATGATGCGATGGGAAACTGGTATACCAGTCGATGGGGTAATTTAATTCAAAAGTTATGTTTATGGGGAAAAAAAGCAGCTGATTTATTATATATAGACATCAATCTCAAAATAATACAAGTCTACTTTATGATCATATTTTTTAAAAAATGATCTCCTTATCTACTAACACTTTGTTCATGTTAACCTGACATGCTTTATTTTTAACATTATTTGTGCGGTTTTTGTACAGAAATAAAAAAATAATAAAGAAAAATTATCAAAACATTTACATGCTACATCAAAAAAACAGAATAGCTTCTCAACACTGTAAAAACATACGGAAAAATAATTTCTGAATGAACAAAAAAATCTATATTTTACATATTGAACTACATACTGATGCAGAAATATCAACTAAAATCTATTTACATTTGTGTCTGAGCAATGATATCTTTTTTATCTTTGTCATTCAATTCTTTGAGGTCAGCCTTTTCTGGTTTATGCAAGTCTTCAATGGTCACTTGTGGAGTTGGATGCTTGTACTCGTTGTACTCAACGTAAAGGTAAGTTACCATAGTAAGGGCAAGAACAGCCAGAGCAACGTAGATTTTGGTGGACAGGGCAGATGAAATGTGCTGTAAGCAAAGGCTATAACAAAAAACCGAGTGGTACGTGACTCCCACATGCGGTAGTTAGCAATGCTTGCTTCTTGTGGCTCAGCAAAGAGAATGCCATAAAGTGCTGCAAATGAAATAAACACACAGCATAATGATTATACAATATATTTGTAAATTTGAAAAAAATATATTAGGTTATATTTATATTATAAAACATGTTAAAAACATCCATTGAAAGCATTTCCTATAAATATTTTATTTTAATATTTAATTATGTTATTTTTTATTATTAATAATTATTTTGTAAAAATGTAAAATAAATAAATAAATAAACTAAAAGCCCTGATTTTAGGCTGTTTATAATTATAGACGTTTATCAGACTTTAGCACCAAAAAACTATCCACATTTTATAATTTGTAAGAATAGCTTAACTGTAAATAGATCACTAAGTAGTATGCAGTATAAAGCACTCACCATTTGGTTTGTGTTTGCCACACCGGCGTCTGCCATCCCCCAGACGGGCTGGAAACACTGAAGAACACTCCCAGCTGGTCTGGATGAGGCCCCGAACAAAAGACCCAGGGGATAAAACAGCCCAGGTTTGTCGCTGCAGCTGTGAAAGTGTAGTAAGACAGAATGAACATAGATACTAACAACCCATTCTTAACCTTTAAACCATATGTAAACCTGTTCTTGTATTACCATTCAAGCAAAAACAGGGGGGATATCTTCCAGTGTATTGAGCCAGTCTACCAAAAACGCGAATGCTGAGCACAGGGAGTTACGAACAGCACCAAAGCAGATCATCACAAAGCCCACATAGTGTATTCCTATCGCACAAGTCACATAGTTCTGCAGTGGGGTAAAGAGGAGGTCGCAAACAGCAACACAATTACATTCATATTTCATTAGAACTGAATTAATTGTATTCATGTACTCCCAGTCTGTAGGGCCATAACCACTTAGACAATAAGGGAGACAAGTGCCCCCCCATAATAAGGCCTATATGTAAACTTATTGCAGTTTGCACAATGCTTGTCTTGTTGTTTGGATGATTGAAAAGTTTGTTTTTGATATTTAGGCCTGGTCGTGCTTATAAAACCTTAAAAGCAAAAAGAACAATGTTGCTTTGTTAGGGACATAAGGACTTGGCACTTAATCTGGGACTGAAAGCCAAAAAGGACCCTGGATTGTATTGTTCTAGTTCGACAATGTTTGACAATTACTTACATTCACTTTGGATTTTACTTATATTAAAGCACACAATTAATACCACTGTTGTTGCCAAGGTGCTTTACAGACAAAGTAAAACAAATGAAACCCAAGAACATACAGAGATAAATTGTAAAGTAAGGACTCTAAAGATGCAATGACACCCCTCAATACCCAGTAGAATTAAAAGCCTTGATGATAATAAATTCATTTTTAACCAAGTTTTAAATGTAAATATAATTAGAGTTGCTCTAAAAGATATTTAGGGGTAAAGAATTCCACACAGTCTACGGTGCAGCTACCCAAAAAGGCCAACCCGATCACCCCTAAGATTTTTAAACTAGACCTAGGAACAGTTAGAAGCAGCTGATCAGAGGACCTTAAGGGATCTAGTAGGCGTGTAGTGAATTTTAAGAAGAAGATTCTGTTACCCGTGCAGTGGTAAGTATGTGCCAAACCATTTAATGATTCAAAAAACAAACAATTAAAAGTTTGAATTCTATTTTGGAACACTACTGGCAGCCAATGACGGAGAAAAATAGAACTTGGTGTGATGTGTGCTCTCGTTTTTGAAGTGCCTGTCAGCATCCTAGCTGCTGCATTTTTGGATTGTTTGGATAAAAACCAGCAACCCTGGAAAAGCCTTGTGACTGTCCCATAGACTGCCAACCGTAAATCCACAAAAGTGTCAAGGGTATAGAATAAGCATACAGTAATATGGAGGAGACACAGAGGAGACTGTTTTGACAAAGGAACTAGTTGAATAAAAGTCATTATTTTTGTTTTCTTCTCCGTAACATATAACGCGAAAAGTGTTCCACTGTCGTCTTCATATAACCCAGATTCCACGTGGTCTGATGGCAAGATGGAGGGTATTCTGACACAATGACTTTATTAACTGTTTATGAGATCTTGATCACTGGTATTTTACTTGGCCGTTTGAGGGACGCAGGGGCTAACATGCCTCCTGTTTTTCATCCAAAATATCTTAAATGGTGTTTCTGAGAGGACGAAACCAAAGCTTTTACCAGTGTTTTGGAACGACATGGGGAGGTAAAGTGCATTATTAATTACAATAGGTTTTCATTCTTGGGGTGGGGTATCCCTTAAATTTGGCATAGCAATAATTGCAAGTCGGTATCAAAATTAAAAACACCCAGAGTTTTTCATCCATCCCCATCCTTTTAATACGTAAGTGCCAGGTGGGCCCAAGGTTGGTTAACAGGCCTACACTCTGCCCCACAAAAAATAAGAATCCTCTCTTTTGTTTTCATTAGTTTTAAAAAGTTAAAATCAGGCCAGCCTTTTATATCTGTTAAACCTTCTAAATAGAGGGTTAGACAATGATTTTGTTGTAAGGGTGGACTATATTCTTCGTATCGTCTGCATAATAGTGAAAGAACATTATACTTCTTAAGATATACCCCAATGAGCATAGATAGAGGAATAAAAGTTATGGGGCAAGAATCGAACCTTGGAGGACGCCACCGGTGAAGGACTGAGGATAGATAAAAATTACACACACAACAACACACAAAACAAAAATCACCTTCGAAAGATTTTATTTGATAAATATACTTACACCACTGAAGAGCACTCTGATTCCTGCATATGCTCAAGACAGAAACCAAGATAGTGTGGTCCAGTAGCAAGCGCAACGGTCGGGACCGCTAAAGAGGCGAATAATACCAAAGAGGAGTGCCCCCCGGGCGCTCCAGAGTCAACAGTTAATAAAATACCATGTTAGACTTTTCCTAAGAGTGATCCGATTTAAAAGTCTACACTTACTATTGACTCTTTACTATAAGCGTCCTAATTACTATTATATTTTGCGTTATGTCAAGTCGTAGCTATTTTGGTCATTCAGGTAACAAAGAAAGAGGCTGGTCTGCCTCCGCGATCTCAAACAACGCTCGTCAATGCTCAAACTGGACCATGATTCGCACATCACATTGGAAGGTTAGGCAGAGTTGTTACTGTTACACAACAAAACCAATGGCAAGTTTGTGCGACCGCCATTACGTTTTGACTTTAAAGAGAGCGAAGGTAAGATGGGAAAAAATGTTGCAACATTTTAATATTTGCTAACTTGTTTAACGCTAAAGCGCCCAATAATACACCTAGGGGATTTAGTCAAACGTGCGCTCACTCTGTCCCTTCCTCAACTATGGTATGAATTTCCTACTGATTGCACGTACATGTCTTCCTTGAAGTGGTCACCATGAGACAATAGACACATCTTGTGCTTTCGGACACCACCGTGATGACGGCATGCCAAATTAAATGTGGTGCATATGTTAAAAATATCAAGTTGTCAAATATTTTCATAATGTTGAGTTTGGTTGTGCAAACTAAAAGTTCCTTCAACTGTCTCGTATTTTCATTTAAGGGTGCAGTTAAAAAATAGTGAGTATAATAGATCCCCAAAGATTGTTTGAGATTTTGAGGTGTTACCTTTGTGGTCTCATTCACATTGCAAAGGCGACATAATCTTTTGCTTGCATACCACAATGTCACGATTGTCAGTATGCTGGATCGAAGATAACATGCTAGCACACAATCAGAAGCGGATCTCTTCAATGAAGCGCGTTGATAGTGTCTAGCCCAGAAGGGGCTGCAACTTGACATGGTCTTGCTCCTTCGTTCTTTACGCAATCTCCTATGGGCCAGATTCATCTCCGGTACTCGATTCAGTTTTGTTGCCAGTAGATATCCAACCCGCGCACAAAATATTGATCGTCATTGAACTAACACTCTCTAACCACCTGCATTCGGACCAGGAACCCACTGAGGTTAGACAGTCTTAATGGAAATGAATGAAAACTACATTTGTATATTTTCTGAAAGAAATGTAAATGGTGCTAAGCGCTGCTAGGTTGCTCTTGGCGGATGACTTATGAACTGAAGTTTAATAATTAGGGTTTTTTCAGCAATAACATTTTAAACACCACTAAATAACTCTATTTTTAATAGAAGAGGAGTAATCTGACATTCAAAGCTAGATATTGTATAAATGAAGTCATTCAACAGTTCACCAAGCTAGCTTTTGGACACCATAGAATGATTGTTAACCCCCACTGTACTGCTAGTATTTGTTCCACTAGGTTGTCTTGCTGGAAGGTTTAGTTTGCGACTGTGAAATTTCACGCATGATGTAGCACCACAGTAGCTCTGCAGGTTTCTCCTCAGGACTTCTAGAAAATGAATAAATGCTCAGTGTACGTTGTCACATTCAAACCAAAAAAATCTATCGAATAAAAGTACATCAACAGACACTGCCGATGTAATATTTAGTCTCAGCGGTTCCTATAGCGTAGTATCGCTGGCCAAATACTCTGGAGATTCTGCATGAGAGTTCTCCACACACCGCTGATGTTACTGAATAATGTAAAGAAAAAGATGCAGAAATATTGTTGAGTGCGAGATTGAGCCTTTCTTGTTGAAGTATTCCTCCTGGCCCGGCTGTTTCCATCTTTAGTGTTGAGATTAGGTACATTTTGCAGAGCCACGAAACCTCCCAATTACCTTCAGAATGGCAGAGGTGGTCACATCAGAGACTTGGCCCTGCAGAGAAAAAATGATTTCAGAGAGGCGCAAGCTTTCTAACTTAACTGAACTAACACAAACACAACCTTTAAATGCTGAAATGAAATGTTTGGGGGATCAGTAAAGCAACACAACTGTTTTCAGCATTAATAATAAAAAAGAAATCAGCATATTAGGAATGATTTCTGAAGGATATCATTTGACAATGATGCTTTGCATTACAGTAATAAATGACATTTAATTTAAACTGTAATCAGTTATTTTTTGATCAAAGAAATGCAACTTTGGTTGGAAAGAAAGACTTCTTTCAAATATATTCAAAAATCTTACTGATCCTAACTTTTGACAGTATATAAAAATATATTAAATATATAACAATACAAATATATCTGTCTTGTATTTAACACATAATGGCCCTTCCATGCCTAGTATTTGAAAAAAACTGTGTCTCACACGTCGCACAAAGTCGTACTCGAACTCATACTGTCGATAAATATGCTTGCATGGTTGTTTATATTGTTCAAGAAATCAGTAAATGAAAAAAGGCAGAGAAATGTACGCACCAGCCCGGTGCAAGGTTTCCAAAGGAATATGCCACATAACAGCCCATTGAAAGGACGATGGTCCATTTACAGCCCAGATTTTTGATCATTATCGGAGGCAGAAACATTGAGGACAAAATGATGGCTCCATAGATGACACTGAGTGAAATAACACCCATTCCATTCTCTGCATTGAGGCTGCTCTGTAACGTACAAACATGCCTCTGTCAGTATAAGCACATCCATAAATCAATATTGTCATTTTCAGTGGAAGAGTCTTTTTTTCATTCTGTAGGGACGATTTGAAAGACAAAAATGCTTTACATCAGTCATTATGTGTTTAAAGGACAGCTTTTAATAGCTTTAACTGTTTCGGGGCTGTTTCATTTAATTTTTTAAGATTTTGTTTTTAACTCGATTCACTTATTATAATCTTGTCTCCCATCTAACTTTTTAAACTTTTATTTATGTTAAATTAATTATGTGCTTTGCACCTTTTCTGAGCAAAACTATCAACGGATCATATTGTAAATATATTTGTGTAGATATTTATCTTAAACAATTTAGAGACACATCACCAATTTGAAATACGTAGATGTGATCATCACAATCAAAAAGATGTTTACATCATGTGCATTGAGACATGACATCACGGCATAACTATCAAACTGTGTCCAAACTGCCGTACGAAATGAAGAACACAAGCAACACATTCGGTTATCTCAGATTTCTAATTTCGTTACCCTGTAAAAACTCTGCCCAGCCCCCCATATGCTGTGAATGAAGAGCCAGAATCACAAATGAAACCACAAGGACAGTGTTGGTGGGTCGGCTCATCATTTTTTTAGCCTGAAATATCCGCGTGAATGCTTTATAAAGAGAGGAGAATTGCTTCTAGTAACATGTTCCTGTTAAAAACGAAAACAGAACTTTAGATTTATTTGGAAGTCACACTGACTAATATAGCAAGGCTGAACACACCTCTAGGACAAAGTTCAGTGTAATGCAGTCATAAAAGTATCCAGTTTTTGGATGACTAAAGCTGGGTCAATTGATAGACAAAACCTATCCGTTACTGAAATGTTTTTCTAACACAAGTTTTCCGATGCTTTGTCCCATGACACAGAAACACATGTTGATGTATGTCTCATAACACTGGACTCAAAAACATTGACCTAAGTTAAAATATATATATATATATAGTATATATATATATATATATATATATATATATATATATATATATTAAAGGCAAGCACTAGTATTTGTCACTCATAGTGGTGCTAATAGTCTTTAATGTAGTTGTCAAATGGAATGTTTTTATGATGTCCATATGTTGATTGTTTTATTGTGCCATTTTTCCGTCGCTGTATTCGACATGTGTAACTGTAGTCACGTCAGCCAAGATATATGTGCTGCCCATTTCCCATAGTAATATGCTTTAGATGACAGATTTTACTGCACAGTTTATCTCTTGAATCTGCAAACACAAAAGAGACTGGGTGGCTGGGATGTCTTGTTTACTCCTGTATTTTTTTTATCATCCTTGGTGACAAAAAGAGACTTCTTTCAAAAACATTCAAAAAACTTTTGAAATGAAACTAAATATCAGTTTTTTAAAACACATTTTATGGTAGCTTCCATAACCCTTCCATAATAATAGCCAAATCAAACTAAAAGTTTATTTTGTGGAGTAGCTTTACATAACAATTCCATAATAATTTATAATAAGTATAGGTAACACTCTTTATATTAAGATGTCCTTGTCAACAAATATTACCGTGTACTTACTATTATAAAACACTTAATTATGCATATTAAATGCGAAATTACACCCTAAGCCAAACCTCTAATCCTAACCTCTAACCACATAGTAAGTACATGTGAATTAATTCATATTACTCAATACTTAAATGTATAATTACACAGTAACAAGGACACCTTAAAATAAGTTGTACTCCAAGTATGTTTATAACTATATATAAATGTAAAATAAAATATTTTGATCAAATAACTCTAGAAATCTCTATTCTAATTCTGTTCTAAACAAACCTTGACCCTCTAACACTATAATTCTCTATTTTTTTATTGTAAAAAATGACCCTGTAACACTAGCATTTTCTATTCTATTTCTATTATTTTGACTTGTATTTTCTATTCTTTTCTATTTTTTTTATTTTTAAATGACCCTTGATTGACACTAGCGTTCCCTATTGTTTTTCTATTCTATCTACTTGTTTTCTTTTTATTATCATTACATTAAAAAAATACTCTTGCTACATGTTTATAGGACTGCGATTAGGCTAACCTAAGACTTTCACATCGCACCTTACAGATTATTGCTCGTTGTTTGGTTTTGATTGTGCTTCGCTTAGATCAATATTTGTATTCATCACTACCATATTATATAGAGCTCATATATAACCAGCACGTGAAATGTGAGTCGGTCTAGCTCCTATGGCATGTGTGCAATTCTAAGAATACAACACGAGAGAGAATATATACAGCAATATTCTGTCATGAGAGAATTCAATAAAATTACAACAACAAAAATAATAAAAGCAATAACAATATAAAAACATTACATGTACCAGTAAATGATCTTAACTATAGAACCCAATAGTCATAAAGAGCCTACGGTATTTCTTAAATACACATGAACATTGTACAAGAGTCAAATGTGCATCTGTGCATTATACTGTAGTCATAATAGTCAGATAGCACAGGAAGGTAGCGAAAATGTGCCGAATGTTCCAACCTGTTTGTCCCTCATTTGTAAACCCCACTTTGGATAACAACGTCTGTCTAACATTCTGGATTCTAAATTCCAGATATTAAACCAGTCAGACGTGACTTGACTTTACTCAAAAGCACATTAGAACGTGTGTACTAAACTCCACAAAACTTTCTGAACATTAATAAATTATAAGCTTTCCCGCTATAACGCTGTCGATTTGCTGGGCGTCGTCGCTCTCTCCCCAGTAGTTAATATTATAAATTAAAATCTAATTTCTACTTCTCATTAGTAGCAATTGCATCTCCTGAATCTGCCACAGCGACAGTCGGTGATATGGGCTGGTCGTTGGCGGTAAAATTGACATGTGTTGTTTATTATTTTAGCGCATAGACGGTACGTGCCGGAGTAGACAAGATTTTACTACATCCAGGCCGCCCCTATAACTGCGGTTCGCAGCTAGCTTACTCCTACCGGAACAAATCTAATACCAAACAATGTAAAACCTTATGAAGTGTTTATTAACACTAATCTACAGTGACAAACCACTCGCCCTTAATGCAGCGTGTATAGCCCATGTCACCAACAACATTAAAGGCTTGTCAGTTCAAATTCAAAAACAGTTCAACCGTTCTCTTATAATGGACGCTCGATGAGCCGTTAGTTTCATAATTTACATTTCACACCCTTACTGTACTTACTTGTCAAGTGAAGCGCATTCATTTACTATACTGAGGTTTGTATTCTTTTATTTTCCAAATCCAAACCTTGACACTTTCTGTGGCCGGTCATAAGACATATTGTTAGAGACTTGTGTTGACATGTGAATGTAGTCCCTACAAAATGCTTTCAAGCCAGGCCTTTACATGTTGTAGTAACAGCTTATCGCCTTGTAATATAGATTTCATAGCATTGCCTCAACATGCCTTACTGGGTTTATTCAAGGGGAACCTATAGTTATCATGATCTCGACTAGTAGTGGTTACAATGAATAGTATTAATCTGTAACTGATGATGAGTGGAGTTTGTTTGACAACCGATTTACGAGAAATTTTAGCAAGCTGCTCACTAAATGGGATTCCCTCTGCAGTGAGGGTTGTTTACCCATGACCTTAAATAGTGTAAAAAGAGTGTTAGAACGTGGTATTTATTATCAGGAATTATAGGCTATGCCTGATACTAATATTCATTCCGCCTGTATCTTTGTCGAATTCTTTTTAATACAGGCCTATTCTTTGCACAGTTACGTATTTGCACGGAGGGACATAATTTCTTAATCTCTTCATTTTCTTCACAGTCCCCTTCAAGCAGTGTGTTTCATCAAACAACATCAAAGCATTATGAAGCTACACCAGATTTGTTCTTTCAGGTTATTTTTTTCTGAATATATTTATCATGGCTACATATGCATAAGTTAGTTTATACAAGACTTATGATTAGATTTATTGAGGAAGATTTGTTTAATTTACTTTTATTGTGACACCTTTTACAGTCCCCACTCTCAGATAATATTTTAGAAACTGGATTAGGCAGATGCAGGATAAAAAATAATAAACTGCTATAATCACACTGACAAGTTGTATCTGATTGCGAAATTAACATTGTTTTACTATCCAGCTGTGACAGCTGGGAGGTGAAAAGTCACAATTGCACATCATTGTCTCCTAACCAGCGTTTATCAGTGCATTTCATTATTTCCTCATTCATTGGAAGTCGTTTACAATAACTATCTGAAGTGGATTACAATACACATTATAAGAAGTTTATGTAGAGTACAGTAAGTGTCTTGCTCTAGAGAAAAATGTTTCTTAAATTATGCTGATTTAAATATAAGACTAACCGAAACCTTTACCATTTTTGTCAATAAAAAAATGGATGTTATTTAGTCTCTAAAGATGGTTTGCCAATTGTTGTGTGCATTATAGGTGTATGTACCCACAATAGGCTTTAAGGTCTTATAATATAGATTTTGCTAACTAATCACAATCTAGATTTCATAAGCACAGGAAGACCCTGACATTTTCTGCATTTGAAATCTATATTAATGTACTGCAATACACAAATTAGCTGAGAAAAAAAGATTCACTCCCTGCGATAATTATCTGCTTCAGAAGTAGGGTTTCTGGTTTTTTAGAGCAATAGGCGCTTTCACTGTCATTCTTCTTCCATTTGATCCCAAAAGTCAGAACAAGGAGGCAAGAAAAAAAAATGTGATATGTTTCTTTAATTCACCTAAAGTCTGTCAGAGATTCTTATGAAATTCTACTTAAGTACAACTAATTAAGTTATTCCCAAGCACGTTGTTTAATAGAGTTCTGACAGCTTTATTTTCAAATTATTTCCTAGAAACCAGATTATTTTTTAGAAATATCCTATTCATGTAAGCCACTGTCAAAATCTGGCAACATATTCCATAAGGCATGTTTCATTATTACTAATTACTCTATATTCTCCCAAATGTTTCTTTCAAAAGGTTGCGCACAGGTCTCAAATCAAACAATTAAACTGGGGTTTATTTAGTGCTATATATTTTCAATATTTTTACATTTATTAATATTTTGATTTTTTTTGTCTCAGTTTTCTATTTTTTTGTTTATTTATTTTAGTTTGGACAATTCTTTATTTCTGTGCTTTTTTCATGTTGACCGCTCAAATGCACATTAAAAATAAAATAAAAAAGTACTGATATAGCACAATGGGCCTAGGAATTCTACAGAAAAGTAAATGAAGTAACTTTCGTTAGTATACCCTAAACTACGATAGAATACTCTGGTATGCCATAGACCGCCATACTGAATTCAACGCGCGTAGGAAAAGGAGACGAGATCAAGTAATTTTTCACAGCGCACAACTTTTTAAAAGTGTTTTATTCGAGCTTTTAGGTCTACTACTTTTTTATTTTTTGTTTTTTCTCAGAAAGACATGTTTTCGTCAGCTGAACAATCCGTTCGTTGTGTGCTAAACAAAAGGTGCTCTCGCTTCAGTGTTGCCAACTAATTTTCAGAGAAAGTTTGCTATAAAGGAAGGTCGATTTGTGGCATAAAAAGTTGCTAAATGAACTTGTATAATAACGCAAAAGTTGTGTCGCAACATCAAATCAGCAGCAGAAACACTATTTTTTATATATGTTAATTTAGATTTTGTTTGTGTCAAAATAATATGCATATATATAATATTAAAATATAAATGACTGTATTGTTTAAATTCATTGAAATTACTGAACACTAAAACATTTTTTAAAGTTTTTTTAATTGATAGTAAACTAATACTACACCTTCCCACAATTATGCTGTTATAGCAGTGATATTAGTAGTTAGTTAGTGTGCTACAATCTAAGAAAAACGTCTGTAAAAAATAGGGCACAATCACTATGTGTAATATGAAAGAGATTTTCCCGTATTGAATTTTATTTTTATTTTTGTACAATTTTTTTGCCTGCATTTTAAAATTGTCACACATTGTTGTTTTCAGGCTTACCAGGGTGATAATGGATACTGTCCTGAAAAAAATACTAGTATTCTTTCCATTTTTCTTACAGAGTACCTAACTGATCAGTCAATCGCAGGTACAAGCTATGTACCAAAGGGTATTCATACATTAACATTCATACTTTTAGATTTATGATTAACAAACTTGGAACAATTGCATATAGCACATTCACGTGATTGTGTGTATGCTTGCCGTAGGCATCTTTGGTTTCCTCTTTTTTTTGTAATAAGTTTGGATGGGAAATGTGGTGGGTTCTGTGACTTTTGTATTGTCTTGAAGTCACTGTATCAAAGTTGCTAAAAGTTACCAAATAAATTTAATAACCTAGCTAAATTTTTGCCGTAGGTGCTTTTGGGGTGGAAAAAGATTGCAAGGTAATCTGAAACGTTGCTAAATTTAGCAACAAAATTGCTAAATTGGCAAACACTGAGTGGGCTATAAATCCATTAAACACGCTGGACTTTCAGTCCCTCACGTCCCATCGTTTTTATTTCTCTTTTCAAAAATGTAAATTTGGCGCTAACCTGACAAAGACGTTTCTGGACCGTTGTTTCTCCTCCGTTCTAACACTAGGGTCCACGTTTAACAAGTCTTGGTTAGAGGACATTTAATGTAGGCTAGAATGAATTTTGATTTAGTTGAATTTTAGTGGCGTCTGTATTTAGTCATTTTGCTCCTCGGGGTGTTACACAGGTGCCTTAGCAGAGTAAGTAAAACCACATGCTCAATCACGCATTATCTATTCGCAAACATATTTCCAATAACCTTGAAAGAGTTCCAGATAATTACATCAGGAACACTAAAAAACTATTGTTTTAAAAAAAAATCATTTCAACACTAACAAATTTATTTTTGTGAAAGGTTTTTGCATAAACTGTGTGCTTTTGCAAGACCCTGTTTTTCTTTATATGAAAATAGTTTGATATATTGTTATCTAATGATATATAGTTTTCTCTGAGGCAGTGACATCAAAGGTAATAGGTTTGATTTTCCCTAGGAATGTATGAACTGATTAAATCTTGAATGCAATGTTGAATAAATTGCCAATAATGTGCCAGAGATGAAAATGTAGTGCATGAAGTTCTCAAACAGGGTTAGAAACAGCACCTCCCAGGGGAACTATAAACAGACCGTTGACGTGCCTCTATAGGAGTTTGTCTAGTTTTTCCCTCAGTTGTGTCCAACCCCCCAAATCCCCAGCGGACTGCGGGAGATATTCATGCGGCCAGTGTTGCCGTCTAATCCGTCCCAGGAAGTTAAAACTCTCTCCATGGGCCCCGACCAAGCTGAGAGACTGAAATAAAATTATATAAAGAACAGCCAACCAGAACTGCAATACATGCTCCGGAGGAATACCCTTTTGCTTACCTGGAGGAGCATTTTTTATTGCTTAAGAGTTGCTCATTTCACTACGGCTTGTAAAACCTTAATTTGGAGTTCTGGTTTCTGAATCATGGACTAACCAAAACCAGTCATACAGGGTCAATTTTGTCGAAAATTTGTATTTATATCTCATCATCTGAAATCTGAATAAATAAGCTTTCCGCATTGCTGTATGGTTTTTGTTAGGATAGGAGAATATTGGCAGAGATACAACTATTTGAAAATCTGGAATCTGAAGGTGCTTTCAAAAAATCGAAATATTAAGAAAATTGCCTATGAATGTTGTCCAAATGACAGTTCTTCAGCAATGCATATTACTAATAAAAAATTTAGTTTTAAATATATTTATAAATAGAGACATTTGCAAAAAATATTTTCATTGAACATGATCTTTCCTTAATATCCTTTATGCTTTTTGCCATAAAGAACAAATAGTATATATTAACTGACCCCTAGATCCACAAAACCAGTCTTAAAGTTGGCTGGGGTATATTTGTTAGCAATAGCCAAAAAATACATTGTATGGGTCAAATTTATTGATTTTTCTTTTAGTAATATACATTGCTAAGAACTTCATTTGGACAACTTTAAAGGCAACCCTTTATCAATATTTAGATTTTTTTTGCATCCTGAAGATTCCAGATTTTCAAACTGGTTTAATCTCGGCAAAATATTGTCCTAATCCATGGCAACCATACATCAATGGAAAGCATATTTATTCAGTTTCAGAGCCAATGGTATAAATTCTAAATTTTGAAAAATTTAGACGGGGCCTGATGCTTGTTTTGTTGTCCAGGGTAAATATAGAACTAATGTATAACGACTATATTATTAGAATAAAAATAGACACAATTTTAGACATTATTAACAGTATAGAGTGAAAAAACAGCGTGGATTTCCATGGAATGAAATGCTTGAGTTCATATTCAGATCTTTAACTGCAGACTTTGGAGACCTTGGAAAGTGTGAGGACAGGTTTGAGACTGGTTTTTTTTTTTTTTCATGGATGGGAAAAATCTAAGTATAAAAAAAGATCTAATTTAATCCTATTACTGTCTAGAATAGACAGCTATTTAATTAGTCAATTATTAGTGCAGGTAATCAAAGGTTAATCTATAATGTGACATATTACTAAGTGAATCTGGATGTTTAATAATAATAATAATAAAAAAAAATTTAAAAAAAAAAAAAAACATTATTATTTGGAAATTAAAAATTGGATTACAAGGACATTTTGGGAATTTGAAATTACATCCAGGAAACCTAGGATATCTTATTCACAATCAGTTCTGGAAATTACTTTAAGAATGTAACAGTGATACTTTAACATCATTGAAATTAAATTATTTTTATTAATATTTTGATTTAGTTATATTTTTATATTTTTCATTATAATTTTAATTTTATTTTCAGTCAATGTTTTAGTAATTTTTGTTTTCTCATTTTTATTAGTTTCTTCAAGTCTACATAGTTTTTATTAATTTGTATTTCAGCTTTGTTACTAGCTGAATTATATATATAGTATTTTAGCTATAGTATTTCAGCTTTGCAACTAGCTGAAATATATATATATATAGTATTTTATTTTAGTTAATGTTTATATTATTTATTATTTCTTTTTCATGCCATTGACTTCAGTTAACTATAATAACCCTGCAAATGTAAATAATGCCAGTTCAGAAACTTCCTACTGGAGGCGTTGGAAGCCATTCATCCAAATGCATGTTAATTAAGTAGCTGAGTGCATGATGTCATTCCAATGCTAGGAGGCGCTGGTTCTCGTTTGATCCAGGCATTTGCCACCATGTTCCTGACCCACACAACCTCATTTGTTTTCTTTTGTATATGTGTGGTTCAGCAGGCGAGGCGGTTTTTCCCTGCTGATAGCTACCGATGACATGTGTGAGTCACTCGCACAGCGCCCATTGTTTGCTGTTTGCTGATGTGGATGTAGATCTGGAGGGCATTTTATGTTGCTGGTCCCAGCACAATGCACAATGGTACAGAGATGCTGACACCCAACAAAAATGTCTTTATTTAGCAAAATTGAAACGGCTCACAATGACACGTGTGTGCTTCACCACTAGTCCTCCTGTTTTCCCTCACCTCATCCTCCCAAAAAGAGAGAGACAGGAAGGGAGAGGATGAGGGCTTTCCATTTGTTAGGTTGAACCCAGACTTCCGAGTCACGCAAAATGATTGTTTTGTGAAGTTTGTGAAGGGCCTCTAAATTTCTTTTGTCTGTTCTGCAAAATCCAGCAATTTTTTAATACTACTGAAGAAACAGGGAAACGATTGTTGGTAGCCTATTTAATACCCATTTCATATATGATGCTACAAGTTTAAGATACTTCACTTGTCGTGCAGGGTTGTGGATGTAATCTTTTTCATCAGCGGAGGAGGGAGAGGGGGGGGGGAGTGAGGAGAGGGAGAAGAAGAGGTAGGAGGGGAGGAGGGGGAAGGGGGGAGAAAGGGAAGGGGGAAAAAGGGGGAAGGGGGGGGGGAGGGGGGGGGGGGGAAGAGGAAAAAATGGAACGAGAGGAGAGAGGGGGGGAAGGGAAAAGGGAGGAGAAAGGAGGGGGGGAAAAAGAAGGGGGGGAAGGGAAAAGGAAAGAGGGAAAGAGGGAAGAGAAAGGGAAGAAGAAAAAAAGGAGAGAGGGAGGGGAAGGAAGGGGAAAGGGGGAGAAGGGGAGGGGGGGAGAAAAGAAAGGGTAAGGAAGAGAGGGGAGGGGGAGAGGGAAAAAGGGGAAAAAAGTAAGAGGAGGTGGAGGAAAGGGGGAGTAAGGGGAAGGAAAAAGAGGGGAAGGAGGAAAGGGAGGGGGAGAGGAGGGAGATGGAAGATAGGACATCCTTCCCTCAGCCTCTGTATTAAGCAGGTAAGAGAGAGGAAGGAGGGAGAGGAGAGTAGAGGAGAGGGAGGGGAGGGGGAAGAGATAAGGGGGGAGAGAGTGAAAGTGAGGGAAGAAAAGGAGGAGGTGGGGGGAGGGAGGAGGCGTAAAAGGGAAGGGAAGAGCGGGAGGGGGTAGAGGGAGGAGGGGAGGGGAGGGACGGAGTTACAGCGGGACGAAGAGGGAGAGAGAAGAGGAGGGGGTACAGCAGAACGGAAAGACGGGGTTTGAGGAGGGAGAGAAGGGGTGGGAATGTGTAGATTAATGCAGGAGAGGGGCATGTCAATGTAATTTATAAAGAGGAGAGATGACACAAAGGATTAGGGGAATTAGAGGTTATGGAGAAAGGGGATGGAAAGGGGAGAGAGAAAGAGGGGAGGAGAGGGGGGGTTGAGTAGACATAATGTTCAAAAAAAATATAATAATAATAAGAGGCGGTAGGAGGAGGGCATAGTGATTTACCGGGGGCGGGATGTGAATAAACATGGAAACGTAACAGGGGGGGGAAAGAGGATATGATTAAGTAGAGAAGAGGGAGTAGGAGGAGGAAGAAGGAGGAGGAGGAAGAGGAGAGGGAGGACAGAGGAGGGGAGGGGTCACAGTTGATGTGTAAACTGGACCCATTCAGTGAAATTTTGGTGAGATTATGCAGGTGCAAAGTGAGGGCCAGACTGATAAGGAAGGAAGAACAGATGTATGCGTTACAAGAAGCAGTGGTCACTTCTCGGTGAAGGCAAGCAGCAAAGGTAAATAGAAAAGAGAGGGGGTGTAGGAGAGAAGAGGGAGACTGGGAGTAAATTGAGAGGGGAAACATGTCTTTGGGGTGTTCAAAAAAAGTAAAAAAAAAGGAACATGGAGAACATATTGTGAGGTCACATTCCTAGGGAAAGTCAGCAAAATGTCAAAGGATCGAGGTAAACGGAGAGGCAGTCTGAAATAGGTGACTACATTTGCAAACCATTAAGTAAACTATGGGGGAAGGTCTAAATAGTGGGTGATGAGGTAAGGGTAGTTTGAAAAGGTATCAGATGTACTTAGCGCCTGGACCATGTTGATATGATCATGTGATCTACAACAACTCAGTTGCATCCCTTAGCAATTCACAAATCATAAGTCTTTTGCCATGGCCTCATGGGAAAAGTAAGTGTCCATCAGATGCACACTTGCCATTTGACTGACGCTGGAAAACATAGTAGGTTCATCCTGATACTTTTTCGCCTAGCCTGTTTCTTGTCAAATATTATGTTTTCCAGACATAAGTACTTTTTTGGTGCAAATGTTTTTTCAGCATTAGTAACTGTGTAGTTTAAACACGACCGTATCTGATTTTCGGATGTAATGCCGACTTGGAAGGAAACTATTTTCTGTGACGGTGTTGCAATAGACTTTCCACTCGAGGCCCACTATAGGGAAAATACGCTAGAAAGAATAATGCAGTAAATGGGGAAACTATTTGACAGAACTACAAACAAGTGTTTATAATTACGACAATACATGAAAGTAATATGATGATTGCAAGCTGGTACTTCTTATCAAAGCATCATATAACAACCCAGTTAAAAATTACTGGAACCGGATGGACACGCACGGAACGAGAAAACCTTGCATCGTTCAACGGTTACAAAAGGTCCAAATCCGATATTAAATGGACACATATGATAGTACTGCTACCCCGGTTCAACATGTAGTGTGACCATGTGTCGAAAACGTACTTTGAAAGACTTGCATGCTTTATTTTTGCACCGAGATGGAGGGATGAACACAAAAAGGAATTACCTTGGTCTATAAAAACTGTTACTGCATCTATAGAGACTTCTACATATATAAGTTTAAATGCAGGTTTACCCAGGTTTTCTAAAGAAAAATTAATGCATTGCTTATAAAGTTTCTATCATAATTTGGGACATCCATGATACCTGCTCATCTAGATATTTCAAAGAAACAAAAGTAACAAAACCCATTGTCTCAAACTCCTTACCATATCTGCATGATCAATGACGATGAGACAAAGTTATAATGGCTCTTTCTGTTCATGTGTGTATTCAGAACTGAGTCAGTATGGGGGGCCTGCATGAGTGGACACAGACGGAAGACATATTAGCGATCCCTATGGTGAGGCATTTAAAGGCAAGGATTGTTCTGCTTAATATGGAGTGGTGTCAAGGTCAGGAAGAAAGCAATAAGACAGAAAGGGAGTTTAAACTGTGACAAAAAAAACTAGCATGAATATTCATTTGCCCCTTTTTCTTATGCTCATCTTTCACAGCAACACAGTCCTGACCAGTTTTTATTTCAGCTCTGGTCTAGAGAATCAGAGAGTGAGGGTGGCTTTCCGCAACCTTCTTACTTTCCCAAAATGGCCGTTTTAATTAGGCTGACAAATTACAGTCGACGTTCGCGGCAGCTAGGGATGGGGAAAAGAAACTGCTGGGGACATTTGTGTTCCTCAAGCTTTCGGTTTTGTCTGCTGACGTGTAAAGAGACGCAGAGTTTAGCCAGCCGGTGGGAACCTATTATGTGAGACAAATAAAAGGTTCAAAGCACTACCATTCAGAATCTTCTAGAAAGTAATCAGACTTCTTTTTTAACTCTGAATATTTTATGTACCACACAGATGCTTTTAAATATTTAACAAGCATTTGTAAAGTGTTATTTTTATATAAGTGTCGCATTTTCAGTTTTGTAATGTTCTGATTCAACAGTTATAAATCCACTCCCACAGATAAAAAATAAGTTAGGATCACAAGGTCTCAAGTTTATCCATTGTAAGCGAATGCTACAACTGCAAAAAAAGTACGTAAAATTTACAGTAAAAAAAATGGCAGCTGTGGTTGCCGGAATTCTACCGTAAAACAAAAAGTACGTTAGCAACATTTTCAGGGTTTTAACTTAAATTTACATTTAAATACCGTAATTTTATCAAACTAATGAATATAAATGTTGATATACCAACCTATTGAAGTACTGAAATCTCTTTTTGTACCTTTGTAATACACTGATAACCACCACAAATGCAGATGATGATGAGAAAGTTCACATGATGAACAAAAGCCTATCACAAGCAGCTTTTTAAACATTAACATATATAGAAGGTGGCACAGTGTGAGCCACACCAAACACTAAACACCATAACAGTAACACACATGAAACTGAAATAATGCAATGCAACATTCATTTAACACAACATTAGCTTTAACACACAACCTTAATATACAAATCTGATAAGAAAAAACTAAGAAATATAGTAATTTCAAACAACAAAAAATCTTTTTTTTCTTTAAATGTAAACGCAGGGAAGTCTGCGGAATGTCAAATTTAGCAGTTATTAACTGTATATACTAGGGGGAATTTACCGTAGTAACCATTTTACCAGGTTTTTAAAAACATTTTTTACAGTGCAGCTTTTTGACCGTTAAATTCATGCAATTTTTTACAGTGTAGAAAATGTAGCTGATTTTCCAAGCAAAAAACCACCAAAAAACCATTTTACACGTAGTATATGCTATGATATGTAATATTCAGAGGGTGGGGGAGATAGGGGATTCTCCCGGTTTATATGTCTCTGCATCTGCTAAGGATTTATTTTATTTATTTATTTATTTTTTCTCATTGCCAAGTGAATGTTAAAACTCCCCACCCGGGTGACACTAGGCTACTCCTAAAACACACCATACAAAAATAACAAAAATAATAATATCTTTAAAATATTGGCAAGTAACGTTGCAACCTTGCAAACAATAAAATAAGAGAAGGACTTTAAATGTAAGTGACACGCGCATACGCAAAACAAAGGGAACAATAACATCTTAATGTTCAAAAATTTTAAGAAGATTTGTGTTCCTTTCTTTTCCTGATGTTTGTTATTTTAAAAAAATTATATAGGCCACTTTTTTAATAATTTTTTTTTTTTTTTTAACCAGTTAGGCATGTTGACAATAACGTAGCCTATATCTTCAACATACTCTATATATGACCAAAAATGTGTAGAAGACAGGTTTTCAGGTGACTTTTAAAATTTGCTTTGCTTGAGAAAACACAAAAATATAGTTACAGCGGTTTTGTTGTTGTTGTATCTTGGGATTTAGTCGAGATGGTTTTTGCATAAACATGCACAATATGATTTTTCGGCAACTGAGATCTGACAGCAACAACCGCATTTTTTTCCGCTTGAGCGAGCACTTTGCGGACAGCTTACCTTGCGCACGGAAATCAGCCACAGACCAGCAAAACACTGAGAACGTGCTACAAATTTCCTACAATCCTGAAAAGTCATAGCGACAGAGTGGAAACCAGAAAGCTGTGGAGAATCGCTTTCCCTGAAGCAAACCACAACTGGTAGATATAAAGAAAATTTCCTGCTGTTTTGGCAAATAAATCATTTTACATACTTATTCCTAACTCTTTAAGCTTTAAGTTACATTTCAAATGACAAGGAATCAACTCATAATCATGTTTATATTAATTATCCCATGAACTTATTCTCTCAGATGGCCTGGGTATGCAGAACGTTCGCAGTTTATATGGATGGAACGTGGACCATAAGGCCAATGAAGACATAAAATAAAGACTTCAGTGTAGTGACAGGAATTTAAAGGTTCATAAGAGATTTATTTAATCTGCCAAACTTCAACCTCTGGTGAAGAAAAAACAAAGAGTTGTGAGTAATTGCATGGACTTAGCCGTGGGATGTCTCATTACAGTTATAAAAAGCCTTCTCTTAAAGTAAGTCCATTAAAAAATTCGCCAAATTGTGTCATCATTTACGCATGGGAAATGCGTAAAAAATATTATTTTCAGCAATATGTATTTGGCTTAAAAGCATGAGTGTTTAATAATGAATGCTGGCTGAAGGTTGTTTTAGATTATATTACAGTGGACAGTGGTTTAGTAATTCTGAATGGATCCGTATAGTAACATGTACTGTACAGTCAGGTCAAGGCAGCTGGTTTAGTGATCTTTTGGCATCTCCCTGTGATCCTGTTTGGTATCGCATGCTTGACTTGTGCTAATTTTTATAAAAAGTACTCTAAACAAATGTTCTTTCTTTCTTTCTTTCTAGAGGGTTGGCACTTTCTTTTTTCCACATCAAGCACTGACTTAGAATATAGTGCATGAGTCATTCTGAGCACTTTTATGATACATTTATGGTGCTTTTTTGCATCATTTTTGAAGCTTGAAAGCATTATTCCCCAGTTTGACTGAATAAATGATGACAGAATCACATTTTTTTGGCTGAAACTCTTCCTTTAATCTTCAATCTTACATTCTTACTGTGAGAATCCCCTGTGTATCTGAACACTGTCTAGACGGTTGTTTCTTCATTTTCAGACACATCAGCAAGAAACAAATTCTTTTGATATGCAAACACACTGTACTTTTTCTGCTTCCACTCTAGGCAAATTAGCTCAAAATTAGCTTGCAGAGGAAAAAGTCTGAAATAAGAATATGCCAAATGAGAGAAACCTTAAAAATATAGAATATTTCACCTAAAAATGCAAATTTACTTAAAAATATACTCAGCCTCAGGTCATCCAAGATAAGTGTTTTTTCATTTGAAAAAAAAAAAGTATCATTTTACTTGCTCAACAATGAATCCTTTTTGGTGAATGGGTGCCGTCAGAATGAGAGCAGATAAAGACATCACAATAATCCACACGACACAAGTCCATCAATTAATGTCTTGTGAAGCAAAAAAGATATGTTTGTAAAAAAACAAATCCATCATTAATCTTCTCACATCAAAATCCACCAACATACTTGTTTAGAAACAGCTTTGGATGCTTGATCTATGCATATTCCTTTCCTGATTCAGGCGAGATGACTTTTATACTGGAGAAAATATTATGGATGGAGGACTCCTATTTTCAGGAAGCAACAATTTGAAGTTAAAAATGTTACAGTGATGGACTTTTTTCTTACAAACATGCAGCTTGTGCAGATTACTGGATTATTGTGATGTTTTTAGCTGTTTGGACTCTGATTCTGACGGCACCCCCGCATTCACTGCAGAGGATCCATTGATAAGCAAGTGATGTAATACTTTAAATGCTAAAGAAGCAAACTTATCTACATCTTGAGGATGAGTACATTTCAGCAAATGTTCATTTTTGTGTGAACGCTATTCCTTTATTGTTTAATGGCTGTTCAAATAACAAGATGCTAGAACCTTTGCAAGACAGTGAGTTTGCTAGATGATTTTTTCTTCTTGCTGTGCTTGTGTGTGTATGTGTGTGGTGGTAACTCTCTTCTTAATGCAAAAGCTGCCCGTTGCTATGGTAAATGCAATTAACAGGTGCAACTTCAAGGCATCTCTTTTTCACTTAGCGTCTCATAAAGCATCCCCCATCATGTTTTATGGGTCTGTTTAAGCTGGTGGGTCCTCTTCAGACCGATTCGACGCTCATCACTCACTGAATGCAAGGAAGAGTAACTTATTAGTTTGTTCCATGTAAACTGAATTGTATCAGTGTGGAGTCCCCAGCCTCTCATAAAAGCACACTAGCCAGGCTCTCTGTCTGTGTGACGGCTAATCAGATGCGGAGATGTCTGCCACTTGACAAGCACCGAGGCTTAATAAGATGAAGCTTTCCCTATTGCCAAAAGCCATCGCCACGCACGGAAACGGCATTCCGTTCCAGAGCGCATCCTCAGGGACTGGAGGCGACTGCCCACTGCTTCTATCGGCGGGCTAAATAAGTGGGTTGAAAAGAGAGCAAGTAGAGAGAGTTAGACTCTTCCCCCCCGAAATTACTTCCTCTCTGGCTCTCCTAGGCGCCGAGGCCTCTGCTGTCTCACTGGTAAAGCCACACTAATATCAAACACAGCCAGCTGTGCTAGGCAGAACGCTATCAACAGGCCAAGAGCTGGTAATTTATGTCGCAGTAGCTGGAGTGCTCCTCCCAATTTTGTTGACCATTTGTTTGTTATCTTAGGGGAAGTCGGTGCAGCCTCTCCTCAACAATGAAGGCTTTTTATCATTCAATCAACCTTGAAAATTTGAAGGGGAACCACCAAAGAACTGACAAATGTGTCTAAAGTGTTTAAAATTAAATGCACATGAGATTACTTAATTCCAGCATGTCCAAAATATTATGTATGAGGAAAAAATGTGTTAGCGTGCTGGTCACAAAAAGTTTTTCCTTATTTTTATGTCACCTTTTTACCTCCCTTTACTTTGCATTTCATTTAATTTTTAAAAGTATAGATAGTCATGGGAATAACATATTTCATTTCAATATATTTGACTAAATAATTGTAAATGTCTTGAAGTACGGTCCAAATGTTTTGGGAAGTTGTAATGTGGCTTTGTATTTTTTTAAATGGTCAACTACCCAAAAGCAAAAGTAGGAACATTGTGAACTTACTATAAAAAATACAGTATATATACAGTATATGTAAAAAAAAACAAAAAAAAAAAACATTAACATTAAATTTAATGTCTCTGGCTTCCAGTGTCATTCACTTCTAGCTATGTTTAGCTGTACAAACAGCTTGTTTTGCTGCTTGATATTGGTATCTTACCATATTATTTTAATGTATTATCTTAATTATTAACACACTGGCTTGTAGTGCAAACAGGTTTATCGTTTAATGCACTTTGTTATTCTTCTCATTATTTCCCTACAGTGGCTAATGAACTGGAAGTCTTGTACATTCACAGAAAATGGCTTACTTCTGCACTGAAAAATAAGATTCTTTAAAAAGCAAACAAAATATGTTCTTAGAGTTCTGAAAACATTATTTCTGAATGTTCTCTGAACAATCAAAAGATCCATTTTTTGAAATGTTTTAAAAATGTTCTGTCCTATGAATGTTAGAGGAGCATTCAGTGTAATCATTTTGCAAACATTATGGGAGTAGTTATTTTCTAATGTTCTCAGAACATTCTGAAAACAAATAGCAACCTTTAAAAAAAGTCAAGGTCCAACATGTCTAAACTTCTCAATGTCCAATTAAAGCATTTCAGAGACATTCCATGATTGATGTATAAATAATGTTTTACAGTGAGAAGGTAATTAAAGACCAGATAAATTTGAATGAACATTATGTTAACGTGGAAGAACGTTTGTTCATAACTTTGAGAGAACCTTTCCAGAACATTAGCCTGGGAACATTCCTCGTTAGCTGGGATTCCAGCATTATATCATGTGTGGTAACCTTAATATTTACAGTTAACATTCAGTGTTATTTACAGCATTTTTATTTTTGGAAAATAAATAACATAAAAAACATAGAAAATGATCCACATTCTAATTGTAATTTCCTCCTGTAATATATCATCACTCGTTTGTGCAAAGTTTAAAAAAACTATGCGTAGTTTACAACAGGTAAGATAGTTCTAGAATCTATTACTAAAGTTGGGTTTTTTCCACAAATTACTCTGAAGGAAGAACCAAACAGGTATTTGCAGTGTGATGGAAAGATTTCATCATCATTAGGATGCGTGGGACGAGCTGTGTAAAACGGCATGTTTTCCCAACAGGCCTCTGTGGACCACTGTCCTAAAAAATTAAGGTTAATTCTGTGTTTAAAACAACTACAGTGCTTTATAGCACTGCTGGTTACCCAGCAATGCTTTGCGATGGGGTCAAATCATGAGTGAGTTTAACTGATTACCGCTGAGGAATAATGAAGTCTGTGAAAATGGGTTAAGGGGAATATAAAGTCTATAATTCACACTTATATTCACACCGTATGTGCATTTCTGTAGCATGATAGTCAGATCAAACCAATCTGTAAATTATGGTAAAGCAGATGATGGTGCTGAGTATGTTAACATTCAAAGCACATGGCATACGCTGAAAAGCAAAAGCACTCGTAATAACGAAACACTACAACAACCACTTAAATTCAGCCACTCTAAGTATTGCCACCACTGTCTGCAGAATTTAAAACAGGCAAGAAGCGAAAACCTGCATATAGAACCGCGGGACTGTGGCAAAAAGCTTCAAACAACTTTCATTCCCACACGAGTTAAAATTATTATGACTTAATTCAAGTTTTTGACTCAGCACTGCATGGCCACACACGCGCCTGGCGAAGTTTGGATTCCGATCTGGTCGTTTTCAGGACCGTGTGAGAACCGAGCTTGTTGGTCCGTGTAGCAGTATGTGAGATTTCTGCCGCTTCTCCTGGTACACTAGTGAGGAACGGGACCTATCTTTCCCTCGTGAGCCACGGGACTGCTATGCGGGTAGACGGTAGCATGCATGCCGAGTGCCTGTACACGATGGTGGGGTAACTAGCCTCAGCCTGGGTCGTGGAGAGTGGCTACCATGATCTTGACAGTGATGGAGTGGGGGGTGACCAGACAGTCGACGCCATAGAAATGTTTCCGTATTATAATTCTTTTTCTCTGCCCTATCCATTTAGACACTTCTTTGGCCTCCCGGCTTGCTACGCGACATTTCACAACCAGCCACCTGATGAAATACCAAAATTATGGGTATTTTAAATCGAGTCATCATGGTTTGCAACGCCATTACGTACATAAAAAAAGCGGGGTTGCAAAACAGCATTCCTTCATTATCCCATCCAGCTCATGGCTGTCAGGTCCCTGTGATTGGTTTTTTGTGAAGCGTCCAGATGCGGGCCTTTCAGGCACATGGCCGTTCTGGTAAAATGCCATGCCCATAGTTTTTTTTTTTTAAAGCAATTTAGCAAAAAAGGTGTATTTTGAATGCATTTCTGACCCTTTACTTAAAATGCAATGTTCTTTTTCCTGGCCTTCCGTGAAATATTTCAGTTTGAATCAAATACCGCTGTGAGCGTTTATTATAAAAAAGAGTTTGGAGTTTATTAAATCCTGATGATATTCCAGAGAAGCTCCTGTGCACAGTATTTAGTTACAGCTGCTTTCTATTCTCCTTTTTGGAGTAAGTCAACCTCAAGATTTTTGAGTTCAATCAATTTCATATTCATCATCACTCTTTTTGGTGCGGGTTTCCCAAGCTACATAAGTACCACACCCAGTATCGAGCAGCCACATCAAACACAAAACGTCATTCAAAGCCATTCTGCAATATTACATATTTCCAGTGAAAACATCCTACCCGGAAAAAAAATACCAAGAGCATTTCTCTTTATTATGCACTATTATCTATCTCCCAGCTTTCTCCATTTCTCCATCTATCGCATTTCTCCATCTGCATCTATCTATCGCATTCGCATTCCATTTCTCCATCGCATCTATCCATTCATCCAACATGAGTGCCAATAAAAATAAATGTATTATATTTCTTTATATCATTTATATATTCGTAATTCAGCATTATGCGGCTTCTTTGTTAGCGAAATTCATGGGCAACATAAAAGCATACTACAAGCAAAACATAATATTTATTATTTCTAGATTTCTATATATTTGTAAATTCTTAGCTAATTACTAAACCCCAAATATTGCAATATATTTCCTCTCATTTATTGTCTGTTTCTGCTAAATATTTTAGTAAAGGTTTATTCTGGCCGCGCAAATATATCCTTCTGCGAATAAACATCACATCGCGGTATGCAAATCATACTCGATCTTGTCAGCGCGACGCTAATTGTTCCACATTAATGTAATGAAATACGCATACTAAAAGCAGGTGAGGGATCAGGATGCGTGATTTCCGGCGCGCCAGCCAGACCTTTCCTTCCCCCTCCACCCCATTTTTCTAGCAACATTCCTCTCTGCTTCGGCTTTCAGTTAGAGCACCCGCTTTTCCTGGCGCGGCGCACGGCCTATCGTATGAAGAAGGTTGTAGATATAAAGATCCTCAAAATGCTTCTCTCAGATGTCAGTTGAAGCAAACACTTTATGCCCCAAAAGTTCAGTCTTTAAATCGCCAGTTTTAAAGCCGCAAGCATAACCCAGCGAAGATAGCGCAGGAGTTTCGCGTTACGCCTCCATAACCGCCAGCGCAAAACCACGCATTTATTTTTTGGATCAAACCAGCCCCGGTTTCACGCCAATAGATATTACAGCGCCAGCCGCGGAGACACCAGATATACTTTCTATTGCTACTCCCTGACCTACTGGCATAACCCGGCTGAAGTTATGTAGTGCCCTGCTCTACCCGCGGATAAAAAATAAAATAAATGGTGAATAGCAAATTTTTTGTATCTCACAAATTTTTGTCACAATCATGATTTTGGCGTACAACTCAGATTTGCAAAAATCAGAATTACCTGTAATTCAACAACTCCCTTCACTGATAAGAAAAGTCTGGAATTGTTAAATTTATAAACTCAAGAATTGCTAGAAAAAAGCCAGAATTGTAAGATAAAAAGTCACCAACTTATCTTTCTCTGGGACAGAGGAAAAAACAGAGATGCTGAGAGATTTGTAACTCAGATCTTTGTGGAGAAAACTATGCTGATAGATTACAAGATGCATAAACTTGGAAATAAGGAAAGCTAAAATTCTTTTTATATCTCTCACAATTCTTAAATTAAAAAAAAAAGCAGTGAGATAAAAGGTCCCACTTACCTTTTTTAATTTTTTCTGCATTAAATGGTGGAAAACAGGCCTCCGGCAGCATTATTGCCACTACTCATGAAAGATTCATGCGTGGAGAATAATGAGGGGAAAAAAACTTCTGCAAAATTGACTGATAGGTAAACCCGGGTTGCTGTGTCAACAATTGAAAATAGAAAAAGACTAACAAATATTTATTTGCTCCATTTTGGCAGGTGCAAGTTTTTTTTCTGCGATATGACGCAAAAAATTGGTGTAACTGGAGTTAGAGAATCGCTTAGAATTTTCTCTTATCATCCATTTTAAATATTATTTTACTTTCAAATTGAGCAATTTTATTTCGTCAGGATGGCTATATTCTTCTGATTACTTACAGAGTAAGAGCATGCAGATGGATTAGAGCTCAGTTTTGATCATCTCAGACACATTTTATGTGTAGTGGTCGAAAGAATCACTTACAAAAAGCGCTTTTTAATCAGATCTCTTCCAGTTGTGCTTTGGTCAGTTTCTGCCCCAGGATCTGCATCATTAAGGAAATAAGATAGATAGACGAGGGGAAGTAAACTGCCCACAAAGAATGCTTGACCTGGGCCAATGCAAATCACCAGGTAGATAGTTAAATGATTGATTTAATTTTTGCCACTCCTTATCTTCTCTTAATTTCGGCCCCTCTTCCCCCAAAATCGACAATGTGATGGGTTCCCTGGCTCCCCTCCAAGACCACCAATTTGTACGCTAGCACAGAATCTTCCTACAGCTGTTAGGTAAAACTGAGACCACGACAAATTGGTAAATTGGTGATAGCCTTTTGGCAATCTTGTTTTGTCTGGACTTTTTGTTTTGAGGCCACGTTGTAACATGTACCACCATTTTTGTAAAAGGAAATCTACACTAATTTTTACAGATCAAGCCATTAGCAACTTCCAGGCATTACTAATTCAAGTGAAGTCAAACAGTTTTGGGATGATTACGCAATGGTTTAATACTAGTTTTTGAAAAACCATACCCTTTGAAAACAGAAAACTGATTTAAAATTGTATAGGTCTATCAACCGGTCTACATCTGGGAAAATTAGAATCAGCCAGGGGAGCTCATGCGATGATGAATGTGCAACAGGCCTCCAGCATTGATTCAGGTGTTATATGGCATGGATCCTCCTGCTTCAATGAGCTGAACTGCTTTTGCAGATGTGCACAGCTTGGCACATGTCAGGGTCTATCAGGGATGTTTGTCTGATCGTGATCAAGCTGTAGGACTATGGTGATGCCAGTATGTATGCAGATGGCACACACAAAGGCACAACTCTATTTATTGCGTTTATTGAAAGACGACATGCCTGACATCAGCCTGGCGCAAACATTACCCGCACACGGTTACAAGGTTACAAGCACAGACTTTAACTATGGGCGTATAAAGACCCTTTAGCTACTCACTCTAAAAGCACGTAAGTACCAAAATTCAATTTGTACTTTTTGCGTCAACTCACTTTAATTGCTCATTAGCCAGGCGCACCTGGCGCCTCCAGGCCAAATCAATAATTATGCGCCCAATTAAAACATACTGGACTAGCCTGGTACCTTCTCAGCAAGAGAATGTTAAAAACCTTATATGAAATGAAACAAAATGATGCTGACGCAAAAAGAAAAAAGTAACACCTCCCCACCACCCTCACACAAAAAGCAGGAATCTCCAGTAGTGACCCCACAGCACAGCTCTTGATTGTGCGCAATACATCTGGTAGCTATTCATCCACATTTGAACCGAGGATTGCGAAATTGCTGCAACAGACTGATAAGAAAAAAAACGTCAAACCTTATTAAAACCCAGCAAACACACACTGTAGCTTATAACCATTACAACAACAACACTTTTTAACGAAAAAAAAGCAAAACAACAAAGACTTATTTGATTTTCATCATGGCTTACTGGCTCTCGCGGTACTTTGATGTCGCACACAGAACGGCCTGCAGAGCTGCTTAAAGTCAAACACCTACTGTGTTTTGTTAGGAGACGCACAACAGTTATTCTGTGGCTTTATAGGTAATATTTTCTTTTACACAATTTTGCAAAATTAATACAATATTGTGTCTAATATATACCACAATATTAACTTCTTATTATTGAATTATTGAAAATAAATATCACATTTGCAACTGGTCAGTGTTCAGAAAATGCTGGGAAATCACTACACTTAACCCTACAAGAGTATTACTGGCTGAGAGAAGAAAAACCATCACCCCGACTTTTTTAAGGATTTACTTTCCATAACGACTTCAAGGACCTTGATAGAAATGTAAGTGGAAGTATAAGCTAAGTAATGATATTTGTCTTTCAAATGTAGCTGAAGTTAAAGTATTAGGATTTCCAGATAAAATAATGCTCAGGTGAAGTACAGATACTAAAAAATACAATGGCTACTCAAGTAAATGCCAAGGCCCACTTCATATTGTCCTTGTATGTATGTATGTAGGGAACTTTCTTTTTAAATAAATGTAAAAAAAACAATGTTTTTTTGAAAATGTGTCATTTTTGAGGGGGGAATATCACATTAAAGCTCCTATCAAAAGAAGATTTTTTTTATTGCATCAAACTTTTTAAAAAAAATTAAACTATATAATTTATATCGAACAAACATTCTCGTAAACACAGGCTATATTTTGAATGGAGCAGGGTGCAAGTGCCCGGCATGATAAGTTTCTTTTCATTTCTTGTGTACCCCTTCCTGGACCACAAAAACCAGTCATGCACTCAGCCTCATGATCACATTCGTTTTTCTTTGTTCAGCCAACAAAACATTGTATGGGATCAAAATGATCAATTTTTCTTTTATGCCAAAAATCATTAGGATATTAAGTAAAGATCATGTTCCATGAAGATATTTTGTAAATTTCCTACCGTAAATATATCAAAACTTCAGTAAAATGCATTGCTAAGAACTTAACTTGGACAACTTTAAAGGCGATTTTCTCAATATTTAGATTTTTTTTTTGCGCCATCAGATTTTCAAATAGGTAGTTGTATCTCGGCTAAACATTATACTAACAAACCATACATCAATGGAAAGCTTTTTTATTCAGCTTTCAGATGATGTAATCCTTAATTAAAAAAAATTACCCTTATGACTGGTTTAGTTATGGTCCCATTTGTTTCCGTGCGCGTTCCTGTCAGCGTCCCTCGTGAATTTTGCATGGAGTATAGGGGGCGCGCGTACCGCTTTTCCACAGGGAGCGCGCACGGAGCGCGAAGACAAACCAGAGCCGGGAACGCGGAAACAGTACAAGCGGTCGACAATAGAGCTAGGTGCGTTAACCGGCGACGCTGCGGGAAAAAGCGACGCTCACCACAGACCACCACGTTTGAAAGCCGCCCGTTCTGGGTGTAAACAGATCGACTTTACCCATTTCAGGTCGTCGGCGGATTTCTGCTAGCCCGTTTGAGTGGATCAAAACCGAACCAGCGAGAGAAAGGCGCGATTGTTTCTAGATTTCATAGTCGGGATTTGAAATGTCGGGGAGCCCGAGAGTCAGGAGCTGTCGCGTGAAACTCGCACGACATCATCAACCACTGAACGCCAATCGCCAACCGTCTGCCTTGCGACCTGTATCCCGATATCAGTCAACCGACCAAAGTGAGGTGGAGTCCGGAGCCGCCAGCAAAAACCAAAGGGATACGCAGGCCGCCCTCCGCACATTTTTGCAGCGCGTCGCGCCTCGCGCAACTTAGCCCATCGCGCGTGAAACGCAAAATGATCATCAGCACAGTCTTTGCATCGCGCCAGCGGGCCGAGAAACCGGGCTTCGGGTAACCCGGCCGACTCCCCGGGTTTTGCTGGCGACTATCTATAACGTCTGGCGCTTCAGCCATAAAGCCATGCCGGAGAGTAAAATTCAGGCAAAGGCGATTGCCAGTTTAGATTAAAGCGGATCCATCCCTGTTGCTGTACCTGAAACCATTACCAACGTTTCTACCAACCAGCCGGTCAGCTGAACAGGCGCAAATCAGTTCCGCCGAGCTGTGATGCAGAAAGCCGCCTGATGAGGATCCAATCTGCGCCGAAGGCATGAAAGTGCTGGCGTTGTCAGCGGAAGAACAAGCCACGGCCGGAAAGGTTAGGATGCTGTACCGAGCGCGTCACCAAAAAGAAGCTGGTGCTATAAGTGATGTAAATGCCAACCTGAAATGCACCGGTGTGGATGTGCGTTTATTTGCACTATGTACGGTTTTCAGATATTTATAATGCACGCCTCATGCATGTTGTCACCATTCGCAGCGAATTATTTTGCCGAATATTAGCTCACAGAACCGGCGGGATAAATGTGTTTACGCGCATATTCTGGTACGCACCATCTCATTTTACTGGATTTCGCAGCCGGATCACTGGGCTGGCGGCTTTTTGAAGCGCGCAATAACCGCAAATACTGGCGGTTAAAGGTAAAGCATCAGCCCGGCAGTCTTCCCTGCCGATTTCCACTTCCAAACCCCGCGTAGGGCTCTCCTTATATTCATTGGCATGATGGGTATGCATAGTGATATTTCGGCCTCTGGGGCAAACGGCTAACGGCGTGACATAATAAAATCCCAGATTGAAGTTTGGTTCATGAGATTCAGTAGGATATTTGTGGTGTTAATTTTGACAATGCATTACCAGAGACCGCACAGAGAACCCGCCGTATGAGCAACAAACTCTGTAGATCAAAGAGTGTTGAAGTTGCAGATGATGACGTAACGGTCCCGTCCTCCTCCAACCAAACCCGCTTCTATTTATCGCCATTTTGTTCAGCTCAGCGGCCATCAATAAAACTTAGAAATCTACTGATTCATTTCGATTTTGATGGCGATAGATAGATTTCTCCACCAATATATATCTCTCTATATATATATGCGGCGATATATATATATATATATGCATGCGAGCAGCGATATATATTACATCGACTCCAGATAAATTTTCTTCTGCTAATAAACCACAGCACCATAACTGACTTTTTTTGATTTCCATACTGGGCCTGCCAGGGACTGCGTATGGCTTCTTGGGCTGCAGAATTTTGGCCGCCGTGCCTGAAATGCTTTTGCCTTCTCACCCTTGAGAATGAATGGCTACGCTGTATGGTTTCATTGGTGTAAATAAACCATTAAATTCTCCCAGATAGTAGTTACTTTGCTTATGAACCCTGCCACTGTTTATATCAGGTTTATTCTTTCGGGGCAGAAGGTAGCATTTTGAGAGAGGCTCACTTTTTTGGAGCACAACAACATGTTAAAGGTACTTCCAGTTTGACCAATCCAGACATTTGAAGCAGCTGATTGTCAGTCTATACTTTCTGCAACCATATTTTGAAAAGTACAATATTACCCCAAAAATGGAAAAAAAACGGCGGTTTAAATTCTTTACCATTAACCCTCAAGCCACAACGAATGGGATTTAGAGATTTTCGAAATGAGAATCACCAGAACATCCACATCACTCTGCTTATCAGCGTGGATCCTCTGGTGGTGCAGCCGGAAGCCAGCCCAAAATGGAGGAGTCCAAACAGCGCTGACAAAAATGACAATAATCCGAAGCGCAATCAATATGACCCCGGTTAACCAATTTACATTCTGGTGAGCTAGGAAAAAAGCGTGTTTTAATAAAACATATTTCCACCCTGCAGATGCCTTTATCTTTGTTTTAACGGTATCCTCTTGCATCCATAATACGGCAATCTTTCTCCCGTACCGATTCCACGCTGTGCCATATAATGCGCAGCGGCTGATAGATGCTGCTCATGACAAAAATGTACTTTTGTAATGCCGACATATAGGCTTGTCCTGGCGGACACTCTGTTGATTTCAGCAAAGAGAAGGATCAGACTCACCTGTGGCCGGTCTCGGCACTTCGATCAAATGATATGCAAAGACATCTGCTTTGTAGCCTCCTGGTCCCGGTGAAGGAAGTGCGCAGCAGACGGGGTTCTTACGCTGCGCTTTCTACTGTCAGCCATCGCCAGCACGGGCATGGGGGATTTCCGCGTGTTTACAGATCTGCATCTGGAGATCCAGGCAGATGATAAAAAGTGCTCTCTGTTGGCGCACACAAACAAATGTGCCAGCGGTGTTTTAACCGGGCCAGGGCACTGCACTCGTGTACGGCATAATTTATCAGCCAAAGCCTTCTGGATTTTGTAGCAGGATTGTTTTGCATGTTGTATCCCGCAATGCGGTTCCCGTTTTCAGTACAAGCTCTCTCGCGCCAGAAATATGTGTAATAGCCCTTCTTTCTCTATGCAGGTCGCATGCCGCCTTTAGCTTCCTCTAGCTGCGGGTCAATACGAGCAAGCAAGTCCATTCATGGCGTCTTTTCTTCAGCAAAGACGCTTCCTGGTTTCAGTAGTATAATTCCCCATCAACGCCGTAAAATCTCGATCGTGGCCGCCAGGTATTTCACTTCAAATCCAATCCTGCCCGTTGCTTCTCACAAACTAGTCCAAACTAGTCCCCCATCGCGTCGCCAGGATGTTCCCCGACAAATCTTCGCATCCCCGGGCCAAAATATAAGTTTTTTGTCAGGGTTTGCTCTGGTAAATATACAGATTTTAGGGGCTAATTCACGTTAAGCCGTATTTTGGGTCGCTTCAATCACCAAAAACCCGGCGTGATTATGAAAAAACAATCGGCACCCTTGGCAACACTGGTTTACATTACTGGAGCCCGTGGTATTCAACTGACATTCTACACAAAATCGACGCGGAAAAGCGCAGGGAGGCGTATCTCTTTGCCCATCGGAAAGCTATTTTGTGTAGCTTCGTCGCGTGAATTCACGCTCTCCGCAGTAAAATGCCCGCTCCACCTGGAACCAGTCCCAGCACAAGTCTGGCGTTTTTCGTTTTTTCATATCCGCGCCAGCTTTTTGGCAATTCGCCAATACCAATAACGTGATATGTAGCCCCTAAAATGCGAATATTATTACCGCCAGGCGCAACCCCTGGCCAAAAACGTATTAACTGGAAATCGCCGATTGGGGCTTAGTTTTTAACCATTAGTTTTGAGAAGTCGCAACCGGGGGCAGTACTTTGTTGTGAAAACCCTGGCAATCCTCATCGTAACGTTAACGCGCTGGAGATATACTACTAATCACAGGAGCGTCTTTATCGAAGAGATTGCGCATGAAAAATCGTATCCGGCACGTTCACAGCCTACTCTGCTTCGAGGATAAAATGTGTTTTCAGGAGTGGTGTCGCAATTGTAATTCACTTTGATAAAGCACACCTATTAAGTGATTAAATGTAAACGAAACATTTGGTTTTTATTGTGCACTAAAAGATTACAAGATAATGCTTCAAAAAATGATACCATGATTCTTTCTATAAGATTACTACAGGTGGTACTTGGTTGAAACTGATTATGTGTTGAAATGAATTTGATTCTGAAATACAAACCAAGCTTTTTCACCTATCAAATTCCAGTTTTTAAGAAAATGGAGGATCAAAGACGCCATGCCATCGATTCTTCTGTACTATTCCAAAAACAGCTTCAGCGGCCTGATTGTCCTCAACTCACCTGACGCCTGGTGATTCCATTCCCATGTCTCTCATGACTGGCGCACATTGACTCTTGTGGAAGTCCACTTTGCGAGAGTTTGTAATGCTGGGAAAGGATTATGAAAAAAGATTTGTGGTGTTGGTTCCTTTGTTGCCAGGGATAACCCCCATAACTGTCATTTGATATCTCAAACCGATACCAGAGTGCTTTTGTGTTCCTTTAATAATAGGGTTTCCTGCACCGTAGATGGATATACCACAGATGTAATCTTCTTTTTTGAAGAATGTGCCTGGGGTTTCTGATTCCTAGTCATCTTTTTGTAATTTTGGGCAAATATAAAATTTTATGTATAAGAATAATTAAAACCAGGTAACTGATCATAATTTTGTTAGAAATGCAGGTTATTAGTCAAGAAAAATAATATTGTTCAGAGGGGTGATAAATAATTTAGTTATTAGTGCACTAAAAGCAGAAATGATGAACATACTTTTCTACATGTGATTAGCAGCGCACTTAAACTAGTATAAGACGGTTTGGTTACGCATTTACCTGCTGTCCGGCAGATCTTATTTATCCAAATGTTGACCTTCTATCCGATTGCACATTGACTACGCAGCTGGCACTTCTTGGTTTCCCAGTGACTTGGGATTGTTATTAGCACACGCATGCTCTAGATGTCTCGTTTCGACGTTGTCAGGATTAAGCTTCTCCTTAACTGGAAGGTTTACCTGGTTGTCATTTAAAAAAATATGAATCATTTCCTCCGTCTAGTTCTTTGCCTGCATTCCAAAACTGGATAATGTTCCTAGAAGGTTTACCTCAAAGAGTAATGCCTGCATTTTTATTTAACTAAGAACATTGCATTCATGCAACTGTGTAAAGGGGGACAGGAATGGTAATCAAGTCAGGTTTCCCATGGTAGTATCTTTTGGCTTAACCTGATTGGGCCCGTTCCCCCGCAGTTGACTCGTTCCGTGTCACATTGGTAGCGTTGGAAAAAGTTCGAGGCGCGGCAGCGATAGAGTAGCTTTCGCTTTGCGTTTCTCATGGTTGAAGCAAGTTAACTGTAATGTTTTAGGTGACCATTTGCATTTGTTGGATCCAGTAGTGTTGCAAAGCAGTTATAGACTAGGTATCTAAAAAGGTTTTTGCTTTTGTTGTATGTGGCTCGTATTGTTATTGTTTACTACTGTGGGTGATCTCTGTGTTCTATATGATTAAAGGGTCATATCGCCTTGCGAATTCAAGTTTTCCTTTTTCTTTGTTAGTAGTGGTTATAAATCAGATTCGTGTGTAGACTAAGTATCCTATTAAGTAAAGTTGCAGAAGACTTAATGTCTCAAACGCAAAGATATATTCATTTGTCACTTTGATTTTAACAGTATGTGTACTTACAATGTACTTAGCGTGTATACCTATCCTAAGTATAAGTACTGGTTAATATAAGGTAAATACTTGGATTGAGTAGGTAAGTTTAGGTGTATGTTCCGCAGGGGACGTACCTAGATGTTTTTTACCTAGTCTAGTGTAGTTATGTCTAAAAGTGCGAACATAGTATTACAATAGTAACCAGGACGTGTAAAATAAAGTGCTAGCGCAGATATTTCTTTATATAAGTTAAGACTCATAACCAATAGCCTTCTCTAAACGGCCTCATTTTAAAACAGCGCCTCACTGTGGTTTGAAAGATTATGGCAATGGATGGCCGACAGGACCAAAGTGTTTACGAAAAGAAAGAAGGTGTAACATTCATTCTTGCTGAAGTTGGGGTTGTCTGCTGGGCATGTCTTTTCAGTGAGTGATGGGCGAGACGGAGTCCGGTCGTCCGGGGGGTCGGGCAGTGGCTTACTTCTCCTATCCTTCCTTTCCCCCTTCCTAGTCTCTCTGCTCTTTCCTGTGTGCTTCCAGCTTATGGTAACGGCGTCACGAATCAGTCCCGATGCTTGAAGCATATCGTACCAGATCAAAACGCACTGATGAGCTGGCTCAATCAGTGTAAGGCACCCTCGGGCGTTTCAGAACATATGAGGGCTTTTTGTAAAAATCAATCGACTTTCAGAAGGGTCGTGGACGGAGAGGAACCAACAATTAATTCACGATATTATTGTGGACCATTAATGTGTTTTTTGAAACGTTAAACCCACATAGATACATTTTCATTACAAAACCAAATCAGCAACACAGATGGGTATTTTTTAAGCATTTGTAATTGACCCCACAATTTAAACCACAAAGATTCGAATAACATGATTCCCAAACTTGTTTAATTAAATGCATGAACATAACTAAACATTGTGATCAGTCGTTTATCATCGCACATGATTTCACATGACTGCATGTCGTGGTTAAAAGTCAGTTTTTTTCTTTTGTTCTTGATTGGCTACATCCTGCCTAACATAATCATTAGTTTCATATAAACGTAAAGTATATTTATTTTAGGTATATATTACAAGATTAGTCATATGACTGTTTTGTGAACGTGCTACCAATAAGCAGTTAGTTTTTTTTTGTGACACATGATTTGAGTTTGATGGGGCAGCTTTGATGTCCAATAATAAATGCATTCTAACCACTAGTCCAAGGCGAGAGATTTTTTTTTTTTAAAAAATATAATTTACTAAATAAAACATAACCAAACATAAGTTGCCATTTGTGTCATTATTATTCAAGTTACTTTTGCGGTTTCTTTTTGTTTTTTGTCGTGGTCTCAGTTTTTTGTAGTTATTGTGAAAGATTTAGTCAGGTTATCATTATTGAACGGTCTAATGATTTTGGTATTGTTGACAGCACTACTGACATTACTTGTATAGAGCTTCGTGTAGATCTTGATATTAGTTTCGTTGATAGTGTCCTCGGCACTTTTTACATATATGTTTGCTGATAAACTTACTGAAGGCAGTGGTCTATGTAGTGTTTGAAAAGCATAATCAGTGTTCTTTGTGTGCAAATCATCTTGTGTAAATTTATACCTCTGTGATGTTAGAGATCATTAGATGGATCGCTCTTTGCAGAAGAAAGCACTACATTAGTGCACAGTGCTTTGCTGGTAGATTTATAAGCACATAACTGCATTATATGACCTTCAATTCTGATTTCTTCAGGGCATCAGAGAGAGTCGGTTTTTGTGTTTAATGAGGTGGCACAAGGCTAAGAAAATGCAACATTTTCATGGGTCTAAAAATGTTGTGTTAGAAATTATGAGGCTTGTCACCAAAAAAGCCAAATCGGCAGCGTGTGGCTCTCTGGGGGAAATCATCTCCATGGTGATTATTGTGCATTTATATGTGCAACAGCCGGCAGTTTTTTCCTTTTCTTTTTTTTGTGGGGAATGTACGCAGGTCTGCACTGTCAATGGCATTATGGATAACAAATCGGCTGTCCCTCAGTAGTCATTCAAAAATCCGAATCTTAGGGGAATTTTTGTTAATGCACTTTTTGGTGTCGCAAGAATATCTGTGCTTTTTTTTTTTCTCTCTTCTTTTTGTTATTTTTGTCCTGACCTTTCTTCTCCAGCAACGTTAGAAACACACTCCCATGAAATGGTTCAAGTGCAGTGCTGATGTTTTTCACTAGTTAAAACAGGAAAGTGGGGGAGTATATGCGTTATTTTGTTTCAAAAGACCAATGGCCTTTCGTTTAAATTTCAAATTTTAAAAGAACATTCAGACATTTGACATTGTTGCTGGTATTTGTTAATGAAAGTGACCTGAGTGTTATTAAAAGGAATAGTGGTTTTAAAATGTTGTTAATTAAGGGATCAACTCCACCCACAACATTGAAAATGTGGTTCATTAATACCTTAACCACCACATCGTTCCAAACCCATAAAAGCTCCATTCGTCCGTCGGAACACAATTTAAGATATTTTGGATGGAAAACCGGCGAGGCCTGTGACGGTCCGTGAAAGACTGCCACCAAGGAAACTAAGTGTAAAGGTTCAGAAAAGGTATGAAAGTCGTCGTCAGAATACTCTGCCATCAGTCGTGGAATCTGGGTTATATGAAGAAACGGGAACACTTTTTGTAAGCGACGAAAACAAAAATAACAACTTTATTCAATAATTCCTTTGTCAACAGTCTCTCCATATCACAGAATGCTGTGTATGCTGATACAGAGAAGAGCCATACACAGCATACGGTGATATCAAGAGACTGTTGATAAAGGAATTGTTGAATAAAGTCGTTATTATGGGGTTTCTTCGCATTACAAATAGTGTTTCCTGGTGTTTTATATAACCCAGATTTGCAAAATATCTTAAATTGTGTTCCGAAGACGAACAGAGCTTTTACGTGTTTGGAACGGACATGGGGGTAAGTGATTAATGACAAAATTTTCATTTTGGGGTGGAGTATCCCTTTAATGTTTTGTTCTATTTTGCTGGATTTATCCTTAATTTTGCCAACTTTAAGGAGTTCAATAGCATGCAGATTATGCTCAAAGATAAGAGACATGGACTACAAGATTTTGATTTCACAAGGTCTTTTAAAATATGACCATTTAACAATTGCCTAAATCTTCTTCGAGTTCTGATCTGTTCCAAAGTCATTTGGCTTTCATTTATTATTCAGAATCTTTTATGAAGAAATAAGGGTTTATGAATCTCTGTGATTTCCTGCAGAAACGACAGTGACGCAGATGTTCAGGTTTTTGCTGAGCTTTTTGTCGACTGTGGCTGGTGTTTTTCTCTGAACCTGCAGCCGTTGACTGAGCTCCTGTGCAAAGGCTGCATGTTGAATCATAACAAGTGGCCTCACGTGGTGCAGAGGGTGGGGTTCCTATCGGAATCATTGTATTCCACTCTCATGCTTTTCCTCCTTGTACTGTGACTGCATTCCACTCACACACACATATGTGCTTCACCCTCCCTCCTGCAGGAGAGCATTTCATTTCCCAGCTACAGGCGGAAAACAGCTCATCTGCCCTGTTGTGCAAGTTCAGCATGAGAGGTTGGTCAACAAAGGCTCAAATTGGATATCAGTTCTATGCAGCTGGTTTGATATTTGATTAATGAATGATCATTGACTTTTTCAGTAATCACATTAAAGTTACTGTTTATATTAAAGCATAGCTACTTGGATTGCATTTAGGGTTTAAATTTAAATTTTAAAGGAATAGTTCACCCAAAAATTAAAAATTGCTGAAAAATGACTCACCCTCAGGGCTAGGATGTACAGTAGATGAGTTTGATTCTTCAGAAACAGATTTGGAGAAATTTAGCATTACATTACTTACTCACCAGTGGATCCTCTGCAGTGAATGGGTGCCATCAGAATGAGAGTCCAGAAAGCTGATATAAAAACATCACAATAATCCGCAAGTAATCCACAAGCTGCATATTTGTGATAAACAAATCCATCTTTAAGATGGTTTAAACTGCTGTTTCCAGCTAAAATACAAGTCCTATATCCATAACATGGCTTTCTCCAGTGAAAAATTAATCTCTTCTGAATCAGGAGAGAAATATGCACAGATCAAGCCAAAGCTGTTCTAAACAAATATTTTACTGGATTTTGATATGAGAGGACAAGAAAGGATGGGCTTTTTCACTGGATGAAGTTGTTATAATGAATTATGGACTGGTATTTTGGGCCAAACACGATGATTTAAAGTTAAAACATCTCAAGGTATAGTTCACCCAAAAAGTAAAATTCTATCATCATTTACTCATCAAAATGTGTTTTTACTTGGAAGAAAATTCCACTTTTTGGTTTTGTTGATTAGTTGTTGCAGGCCTAATTTCAAAACTGATAAAAATCAGATTTGCACTTTTTTTGTATTTTGGATATAATTTGTTTTGTATAATTTGTTGGATATATAATTGTTTTTTTTTATGGCATTTGTTGCATTGAGGCATAAAATGCATCACCCATCTACATATTCCAAGATCAAGGCACCTAGATTTCCTTCATCCACTCAGTGACTTTGATCCTTTGTTTTTGTGAGGTGGTTCTGTGGTCTGTGCACACAAACGCCTTATTGTCACGGTGCTGAATGGCTGTCGTTAGACTCGATGGATGTCCTGTGAATGGGAGGTCTGATCCCAACCCTAGTCTTGGCCTGTCAGTCTCTATTAATCTCCCGGGAGGCCCCGATGGTCAGTCAGTGGCCGCTCCAGGGCTGACCTGATTGGCCATCGTTCCCTCCGACAAACACCCTTTGTGTGCAGTCCCGCTATCCTTGTGTGTGTGTAGTCTTACAAAGGTGACCTCACAGGATCAGACAGCTTTTCAGAGCTGTTGACTTGTCTGTTTACGCTGTTCTTTCCAAAATGCTTTTTCATTAATTTTACAAACACAGACAGCAGCTTTTTTGCATTTATTTGAGTTAATTCTCTGTTTCTATTCCCCAGACTCACTGGATATCCTTGCGCTAAATTTGAGCATCTAATGTCAGATTTTTGGTTGCAGAATATTTCTCAGATCGTGTGAGGGAATCTCTGATGGTATTGTTTTGAGTGCTTAGTGTTGAGAAATCTGACCTATCACACCCTCTTAAAGTCTATTTCTAAAGTGCAAATGTTCCTCAAAGCTTAGCCAAATATTTTGTGGCATCTTGCACATTTTGGAATGTATCATTTGTTGTTACGCTATGCGTGTGTCCTCCCCATGAGCGTGAAACTCTCTTTCAGTTGGCGAGCATGCTGGAACGTCTTGTCCAAGTGCTCTGGGACCGTTCTTGAGGCCTGTTCTGTTTTTCTGCATTTTTTCTTTTTTTTTTTTTAGTACCAGCAGTTAGAGAAAGTACTCATATCATGTCACTATATTTTTCCTTCACTTTTAGAAATAAAAATAGGAAACAAATAGCTTATAACTTATAATTATGTAAAAATAACACTTTATAGTATAAAAAGTATGATATTTTATAAAAAAAATTTTAGTTATATAAAATGAAGCTAAAAAAATTTATTTAACCTATTTTTTTTCTTATTTCATTGATTCATAAGCTATTTTTCAATATATGATTTTGTAATATTGTCTGCTCACTGTGCTGTCTTGTCCTTGATAGAGATATTTTTATACTGATTAAAACTTTAATCCAAATATAATTAAAAGTAAAATTAAATGTTGGGGAGATTAGTCGTAATGTCAAATAAGTAGGTCGATGGGAATAAACCTTTTTCTCACATAATTAAGGAAAACTAAGCAAGTGGAAATTCCATGTTTGAGGCACACATTGGCCCCCTTTTCATTGTTTTGAAATGTTCCACACTTTGAGCTCGTTCAGTGACACTCAGGGCCTGTTTTATTTCTGTGTGCTCAAAACTCATTAGGTTTAAACATCCTCACTCGGTCGAAATAGGGTGTGCATTCACTATCCATTGTGTGGTTTCATTTACGCTCCCCGTACGATTGTGATTGTATATTATCTTGGAAACTGTGAGTTGTAGTGTGTCCTGTCCATAGTTCAGCACAATAGAACTTTACATTTGGTTGGACTGAGGAATGTTGCATCATAGAATGTGTGGCTATGACATCATTACAGCTTGTTGAAAGGGGTCATGGTACGGCACAGTTGCTGCACTATTACTGAGCGCAATTTATTTTGAGGGCAAAATAAAGAAAATAAAGCACAATTAGGCTATCGTATCGTACTGGCTGATATCACTGTTGTTGTAATGCATGTTGCACTGAAAATATTCTTTGTTGTGCAAATTTGATAGCTGATCCTAGAGCTTCATCCAGCAGCAGATGGATGTATTTAATATTGTATAGGCCCTACTCAGTATTTTTGTCTAGTATTGGTTTGTATAATTTTAAATATGTAATAAATTGTATTAAATGTAGTGCCTATTTTGAGAATACTTTCAGCTAATAATAAGAGAATAGTATTGTTATGTTTAATTACTTTATCATATTTAAATCCCTTTCATGGTATTCTACAGGATTTTCCTCAAAATGAGTGCAGAAAAACCTCTACCAATTCAGTGTGGCCATGCATATGAGAAAAAGAAAAAAAACATGCTTAGACCTCAGCACTTGTAATCTCTGCTGAATTATGGGTGCCGAGCTCTGCTGCTGAGAAGGGTTGAGGGAAAATGACCACAGCGTCAGCTCTCTGTTTGTGTTGGACAGAGGAGATAAGCACAGCCATCCTGTGAGTGTGTGTGCTGGCCTTAAGATAACACTGGAATGAGAGTTGAACCACAGCAGAAAGGCCTCCTGCTCTCATGGGACAGAGAACGGGGACGGCCCTGTCAGCTACTCACTGTCTGAAAGTGCTCTGTTAAATCACAGCCCAGGAAACGCCTAATGACTGATGGTTCAGACTAGCCTGGAAGAACCACAGCGCGCTCAGAGAGGATGTTCTGTTTCCCAAATCGCCTCATTTGGCTTTTAAATGCTTTCAGGATCTCAGTGGGAAAAATATTTTGTGTTTCCGTTGACAACTTTTTGTAGGCCTGCACTATTAGTCGAAATAAAACCAGCTTTGGTATGGCTGCTGTTAAATTAAATGCATGTTCTGTGTATTTCAGAGCAAAGCGTGGCAGTGTGTTGTGTTACACATGAGCAGATCATGATCTTGTGTTTTCAGTATCTCAGAGCATCTCAGTTCGCAGTAAAAAAATACTAAAGAACATGTTTTTTATTTTAAAGAAATCTTTTTGACTTTTAGTTTTTTAATTTAGTAATTTAAGTGTGTTAACTTATAACATTGGAAAAAAGTATACAAAAGTATACTCTTTTAAAAAAGTACATGAAGTGCTTTTTGTCGTCTCTCCAATAGCCCTGGCCTACAAACTCGATCTACAATCCAGTCCAATTGTTATTGGAACTAGCAATTACAAGTAGCAAATTGTGGTTTTAGCAGTCTGCAGTGTTTCCCCTGCTATTATATTAGGGGGGCGGCCCTCCCTCCCAACGGCACCCCCCGCCCCCCTTGAAGGTCGAGGTAATTTTATTTAATTACATTTTCTCTATAGCGCCAGATCACAACAGAAATCATTTAATGTTACCTTTTCTATAGAACAGGTCTGTACCTTTTTTTATACCTCTTTTATTACACAAATTAAATAGCCTTATGTTATTGATCTTATTTACATGACGCATGTCAATTCGGTCTCTACGTTACATGGTCGCGCTCTCTGTATTGCGCACAGCGGAGTACCGTTCCGATGCACGCACACACACACGCACGCACAAGTGAACACATTCCCACTAGTATTTGTAAATATTAAGCCATATAACGACTATTTAAATATGAATTCTGCGTGTCTCTGTGTTAATGAATGGCGCAGCCGCGTGGTTTGGTACTTGTACTGAAGCGTGCGTGACGCTTATGGTGATATTAACATCTGCCGTCTCACCATGACCACATAAATACATGGACCACATCTCCAGAGCGGCTCTGAGACGTCACTTCATGAGCAATTAACTGTTTAATTTTTGTAAATCTATCCTCATATCATATACACACAGAAATGTAAAGGTATTCACGGCTACCTGTCAAAATAAAAGTTCTGTTAAACTTGCCCTTGCGAAATATAGATTGTTCAGTATAGGCATAATAGGAATATTCATACAATATTTATTTAATGTTTTAATTGTAATATTAAATTACATTTTTTATATATAAATAATAAAATTTTCATTACTTAAAATATGATTTTTTTTGCTCAGAAATTCTAAGGCTATTGTACGAATTAATTAAATTTGTTTTTATGCTTTTAAATAATTGGACATTCTAAAACAGAATTTGGTAACAATAAAACATAAGGTTGGAAAAAATAAAACATTTGATAGGGCCCTAAACATGTAATCTTTAAAAAACTTTTAATAAATTGATGTTAAATTGTTTGAGCTTCATTATTTTAATTCATTAGACATGCTTTTGATTTAGAAAATTGATTTTAACCATTAAAAAGGAGTCCAGAAAAAATAAAAAAATGGCACCCCCCCCCAAAAGCCGTAAACCTGGGGGAAACACTGGTCTGTGATGTAAACTAAAGGCTATTTGCTAGTTAAAAATGAGGACAGTGATGACAATCTACGTGGCTCTCATTGTGTCTACATCAGACGCGAGGGGCGGTACAAAATACAATAGAACCCATTATAATCAGTGCTGTTTACACTGGATGCGGCGCGGCACGACAAATCCCCGACAGTAAATACCTCTTTCTTTCTATGACGTGCTGACACAAAGTTCAAATGATTTGCGATGGTTGCTTTGTCGCGTCCAGTGTAGACAGACTCTAACGGTTGTGGCGCAAGAAAATAATTATAAATAATATAATGATCAGTATACTAAACACAGTATACTATGCACATCCTGCGCTGTGACTATTTCGGATGCGCACATCGTGATATCAATGCTGAAATGATGTATCGTGCAGCCCGTACAAAATACAGTCTTGTGTTTTAGTCCATTAACATTTTTTAAGCCTAAATCCAGCCTGAATTTGCACGTCTTTTTCTCAGCATTGTAACGGCTGTACCTGAGCGGAGCAAGTGCTTTCTTTGGCAGTCGTCCGGGTCTTTCCGTTGTAGCTCTCCACCCCACTAGGGCTCCGTGGGGGTGGTTGGGACATTACCTACAGAGAGCAATAATATTGTAACAAGTAGACAATGCATGTATGGGAGATGACCTCTGCAGGAGAGAGTTTCCAAGCACAACACCGCCCCTCAGATGTTTATTGAACTAGACAGGGATTTCGGCCCCATAGTACGTCTTTTGACATGAAAGGCAGCTCCTCCCTGCACAGATGTCTTCACTTCATCTGTTTCTGTTTATGAAACTGCTCTGCCCAATCTGAAATCACACATATGGATGTTAAAAGCATGATGTGGGTGCTGTCTCGGGCTACAGATGCAGGGACAGACGAGGTTTGCGGGCCGTCTGGGTGGTTTTGCGGACTGGGTTGGTGGGTGGTGGTAGCTGTAGGTGTGGCAATGTGGTTGACTTTCGGACGGCTCTGTATCTGATGGGCCTCTGTATGCTGTCTGGTTCTGGTGGGTGGCGTAGTGCTTGGCGTGAACCTTGGGGGAAATCCTGCTCGAAAAAATCACTTCCATATGGGACGAGCAGTCTGGCTTCCATGGACAAGCAGGGAAGGAGGTGTCGGATCGGTTTTGCTGTTGACATGCATTTATGAAGAGTGGTGTTTGTTTATAAACTATTTAAAGTGAACGGCAGGCACACCCTCTGTGTGTGGGTTGAATTCCCCTCTTTAGTCATCACGTCCATTTACTGTACGAGTAGCTCATCGTGCAAGTGTGTGGCCGTAATGAAAGTTTAAACACGGCTAGAGTTACACCTCCTTGCAAAATTTCACTGTTTAGTCTCATACTGAGTGTAAATGTTTGCTTAAACAAGGCTTCAGAATGCAAAATATGGATTTGAGGGGATGGGAAAACTAATCATTTATCTAATGATTAATCATTAATCATTAATTGTCAGCAAATTTCTTTCCCCTAATGTACCAGTCTGCTCAAGGCAGATGTAATTGGACTGTGTGCTGTTACATAATTTAGAGGCCTTGGTGTGTGTGTGTTTGTCAAAAGCTGAACCTGATACTGTTGTTTGCATGCACACACATGCACTGTTTTGAAAAATTTCTGACTAAGAAGTCTCTTATGCTTACACGAGCTGCATTTATCTGATTAAAAATACCTTAAAAGCAGTAATATTGTGAAAGATCATTACTGTTTTATGTTAAATTACTGTTTTCTATTTTTAATATATTTTGAAATTGAATTTAGCTGAATATTCTGCATCATTACTCGAGTCTTCAATGTCACATGATCCTCTGGATATCATTCTAATATGCTGATTTGGTAGCATTTCTTATTATTATCAACGTTAAAAACAGTTATAGAATTCTATAGGATTCTTTGAGGAATAGAAAGTTCAAAAGCATTTATTTTTTTTTACCACCCAGACCCTGAGACTGTGATGTATTCCACCAGTGAAGCTTGGTTTAGAAAGCACGTTTTGTGCCTGGCTTGTCTTTACGGTTAGGATAGAGAGTGTTTGTCCCAGTTGGCTGTCGCTTGCTCAGACTTTTAGACAGAGCTGAATGGTGTCTTGTGAAAAACAATCAGTGGTTTCTGTCAGGCCCAGCTATTCTCGCTGTGCACCATTTAGATAGACAGCAACATTTTTTGGCACAGTCCTCTCTAGTTGGTATTTGGGGGTGAATTTTGGTGGGACAATCTAAATGTGTTTTAGTGCTAGCTAAGGCTCGCATTGCTATCTATAAGTTAAAATGTTCATATTTGAGTCTCTTAATAATTAAACCTTTAATGCATTCACTGATCAAAAATAAAGTAAAATAGCTGTGCAATATTATAGTTTAAGATAACGCATTTCCATCGGAGTATAACTTAAAATATCTTCTATTCCTGTGATGGAAAGCTGATGCAAATTATTCAGCGTCACATAATCTTTAAGGGTTGGTTAAAAATCCCTATTGCTGAGGATTAAACTTTTATCTCTTAATGAATCTTCCAAAAGACTCAAACTGGAATCATTCTGATGAGTCCTTCACTGAATTAACTCATTGAATCCATCAAAGCAGTCACTGAAACGGACTCATTTACTGAACTGCAAGATGTCATTACTTTAAAGTGATGTCAGTCTCAAAACAAAGCAAGTTTTGTGTATTTAAAGCTTTGTGAACCTTTAATTACTTTGACGTACAGACTGGTTGTTCATATGATTACATGTAGTTTATTTCTAGATGATATTTTGATTGAAAAAGACATCGAAATAGATTTATATGTGACCTTTCCAAGAACCACCTAGACAGCTACACCTTGTTTTATGGCTGCATTTACATGACGTAACGCCCATGATTTCACGTTGACTTTATTCTGGAGTGTGTCATTTTCTTGTCTGATTATCCCTTGTCCTGTCACACCACAGGTTGGTGTTTTTTTTTTTTTTTTTTTTTCAGCTATAATGGGTATGATATGTCTTCAACAGGATTTTATGGGAGGGATCCTTGTTCCCTCTCATGACTCATGGCTGAATTGCAAGTGTCAGGGGGGAAAAAACCTCCCACTCTGTGATCGGTCAGGCATTTAAATCTTCTGCCACTTAACTGCCGGATTTTATTTAACTGCCCGTTACTATTTCCTCCCCTCAATTTACTGCCAGTTTGAGCTGAAAGGGCAGTTCTCATCAGGCCCAGTGGCCTTGTTGGAAGATTTCAGGACCGGGGTAAATTACTCCAGCTCAGGAGACAGTAAATGGTGCGGCACCCACGTGATCGCTCCGGTTACAATGCTACTGTTATGCGACTGTCATGGCCTATACCTTGGTCCTCCCATTTATTAATGCACCTGTCATCGCGGTTAAGTATTTGCCATTTTTGATTTGTATCACAGCAGTTGTGAGGTGATAAATAAAGCCTACCTGCTCAATTACATATCTGTTAATTCCTTCACCAATGTGGACTGAAAATGAAAGAGCGGACATTGTGTTATTGAACAACAGATGCAGGTATGTAGGGGTGGGCGATATGGCAAAAATATCATATCGCGACTCACGGTTTTATCACGATTCTTTGTCATGTTGGTTTTTCTATTTTACAAGTTGTCTGAGCATTACAGCCAAATTAATTTCCCTATTATAAAGACAAAGCCTTTCAAGGTAACAAAATCTAAAAAAAGAATGTCAGATATTTAAGTCAAAGTGGGTGAAAATAAATATCTTTATTATAATTTTATCTTTGTTTGAGAACAAAGATACACATTACGAATACACATACAAATAAAACAAACAGTGTCTTATTTTCAGGTGCAATTGGTGTATTTAGCAGGAGCATTCAAGAAACTGAATGAACAAATAGAACACGATAGGTATAGATTGATTCCTATTAAAGCAACTATCTTAAAGTTTTTCAGTCAAGCGTATTGAGTGATTTTTCTCTTTTTTTTGGTGTTTTATTAACATAAAAGGAATAATTCACCCAAAAATAAAGTTTTATTTTTATACCATCATTCGCTCACTCAAAAGTTGTTTTAAGTCAGAATGAATGTCTTTCTTCTGTTGACCATAAATGCTATTTTAAAGAACATGGAAAACCAAACAGTTGCTGGTCCACAGTGACATCCATAGTATTTTTTTTTCCTACTATCAAATTCAATGTGGACCAGCAAATGTTTGGTTGCCCACATTTTTCAAAATATCTTCTTTTGTGTTTAGCACAAGAGAGAAATTAATACAGGTTTGGGACAACAAGTGAGTGAGTAAATAATGACAGAAATGAAATTTTAGGGTGAACTATCCATTTAATGACAGTCGGCAGCATGTTTAGTATGGTCCCTTTAAGAGCTGCACACATCCGTATTACATCCGTTTACTTTCATTTTTGACATAACCAAACTGATTCTATATGTAAAGCTTGTGTGTTTTGACAGTATTAGTGCAAAAGATAACTTAGCCCAGTAACTTAATCAGGTGATGTTTGACAGGGTTTTTAGGCGCACGTGCTTCAGGTGTACGCGCTCAGATAAATCGCACATCAGAACAGCACGTGAATGAAATGTTTAACTGGCAAGGCTTTAAAACACATGCAAATAATGTACTTTTGTGATGGCACAAGTGCAGTGTCCTGTGAGAGTAACTCTACCGCTGAGTTAACACTGATGTGAATGTATGTGGTATGTATGTAATACTGTGATATTTCTTCAAAAGCATATTGAGGAGAGACATTTTTATCATCCACGATCAAAAAAATCGTCAAATTGTACACGCCTACATGTATGATATTCAAATTGTGTTCCTGTTCTGTGCTTTCTGGTGATTCATGTGTTATTAAAAGGTTGTGGTTTGTGTGTTTACAGGAAGTTTCTGATATAATTTTACACAGTTGTCAGTATGTAGTCATGCGATGATCACCATCATCAAATATTTACTTAGAAAGATGCTTTCGTTCCGCTGTGCTACTCCTACTGAGCACTAACGCCTTCAATAATCGGAGGGGTGGGTGTGAGACGAAGGACATGAGTCCATGAGAGATGACAACTTGCATCTGGAATTCATTACGGACACTGATGTGAAACAGGCCCTTTATCGGAAACACTGTCATCAGGTTTAAGACAAGTGTCTCAAAAGCGTTTCTTTAAAACTGTTTAATAATTGTTGACATTTTTGCTCTCGAGACAGCTGTCAGGTCAAGTAATGTTGGGCTTTCTGCATAACTACCTGACATTTCCGTTGTCATTCACTGTGTGATTTTTAACCAAGTATCTGGATAGGTTCTTAAAAATCAGCATACAATCAAAATTGAACCCGTTTCATTTATTTCATTTCTTTGTGCATGACATTTGGAAAAACACAAAAGTCAGAACCATCTGTTCTATTTTAATAGTATTTTACTCATTTTCTTAAACTCACGTAACATCATTTGAAGCATTTTTTGTTAAAATAACAATTTTGATGTCTACTGTTTAATTTATGAAATAAAAGAGCTTTTGGGTAAAGGCTTTCAGTTTTGCAGTCCGGCAGTGATGTTTGATAATATCTGAGAATCGTTATGTTGATATCTTAAGTACTCAGCTGAAACCGGTTGTCTGTCTTTTGCCAGATCATCTCAGGGGCAGCGGTCCAACACAGCTGTGAATCTGTCTTATATGACCTGGACGAGGATGTCTCTCTGTTTAACAAAGCACACTGAGCTAATGGCATTACAAGCTGCTGTGGTTAATGGTCTCTCAGCAAATGGGCTGGCTCTTCCTCTAGTGAATATCTGTCAGAACTGTGCTTCATTTGTCAGGATGTTGAAGGAAGAAGGGCAGAGCTCTCCTTTTTTTTTTCTGCTGCTGAACCATGTGGAGACTTCATATATGTGTTTTTGTTCTTTTAAAAGTCCACTGCGGTCCATCAAATGGACCACACCAGCTGTCTTGGTTAGTCAACCATGTCCGCCCCGGATGAACCTTGTGAAGTAGGACTAGACGTTGTCGTCATGTCCGAGAAGATGTTTTTTTTGGTAACGAGGAGATCTGGAGACCTGTAAATCCAGCTCTGTTGAGAGGCGTGGTTTGGAAAAGTCTTGGGGTCTGACAGATTTATCTCTGCTTTATTAGACCGCAGAAATCCAAGCTGTTACAGAGAGAACTTCTGGTTAGTGTAGTTCACAAACTGTCTCGGTTCACTGATAGCAGAGCTCTCTGAGAGAGGTGGCAGATGTTATGCTAATCTTTAAATGATAAGTGAAGATCTTTTGGTTGTGCTGGAATTTCATCGGAACTGCAGGCCCAGCAGGAGATCAGCCCCACTTGAAGATAAGACCCTTAAATAGATTGAGAGTCTTATCATGTCTAAATTGGTTTAACAATCTCATTCAAGATTTCACCAACCAGCCATGACCACAACAAAATATTCTGTTGGTCAATTTTGGCTTCTGTTTGACTTGTTGCACCAGATTGTAGTGTGAATTAATAGGTTTCAAAGGTATTAAGATGAATTTAAGTAGGTTTTCTATACTATTTCCATTCACAGATTATCAGTTTGATTCAATGATTCGGTTTGATTTTAATTCTGATTCCAATTCTTTGAGGCATTTTTCAGATATGAACTTCCTAGCTTGCTTTTAAAAAAAAAATTGTATTAAAGTATTTCATTCTAGAATTAATAACTTTGATTCAGTAATCACTCTGATCTGTATAGTGAAAGATCCCTCAAACTGATTCAAACAGTAACTTCTGTGTTTGTAAGTCTTTTAGATCTATTTATACAAAGGATCACCTCAGGAGATGCACTTTTTCTTGATTCAAATGGTAACTTTTGAGCTGGTGAGGTTTTTGAATGCTAAATTCCAAGTAGTGACTTGTTAGAAGTCACTTGTACTTGGGTGGTAAATTGAGTGTTTTTGAGTCTTTTTGAATGATTGATTCAAATAATCAACATGCAAGAGTCACATGTTTGTTTTTCAAATGGTAACTTCTGATTTTGTGAGTCTTGGATGAATCATAAGAGTTACATGTTCTTGATTCAGGTAGTGACTTTTGAGATCATGAGTCTTTATGAATGATTTATTTAAAGTATCAGCTCATTTGTATGTGATTGGGACTACACAAGTTGCACTGTTTTTGATTAGCTAAAAAGGAACTGCAGACAAGTGTCATTTATTTATGAATCTGACTGTTCGTTGTGTATTTATTTATTTAGTTAATTTTTTTTTTTTGTTTCAGAAAAAGTCAACCTGTTTTTTTTTTTTTTATACCCAGTCCTATACCTATCATTCATATATTCTGTCAATAAATTTGTAAAGGGGATTCATGGCTGTTTTTTTGTCAGCAGAAGTGTGCTCCTGTCATCCCCAGAGCTGACCCGCTGCAGGCACGTCCTTTCCCTTGCAAGCTTGGGCCCTTGTAGTCTCCATCTTGCATCAGTCTGACTCAGTTCTGCAGAGCATCTGCCTCAGCTAAACCTCTGGTGATGTACATGTTATTTCAGCAAGTAAGCTGCGATATATCAGCAGAAAAACCTTGCAAAAGTCCATTAATGTCTTTTTCATAGTCGAGTCTCGCCAGTGAAGAGCAGCCTCTCATTCCTTCTGTATGTCCTTTCACAATTTTTTTTTCCTCTCTCGTCCTGCTGAGCACTTTGGCTTGTTGTGCAGGAAGTGCTGAATTAAGGAGTCATTAGTTGACCTGGGTTACAGGCATGACAGAAAGAACACGTCCCTGCGGCTCCTGCTGCATTGATTCAGAGCTTGTGGCCTGGCAGCAGCAAGTTTGCATGGGGAAAAACTCTGGTGCTCTTATATTAGAAATATTACGATCAACTGTTCGATGTAGGTACTGTAGTATTATTGTTTTTCACTTTATTATTTATTTTATAGTGAGTTTATAGTTATGTTTATAGTTATAGTTTATAGTTATAGTTTCACCTCACTATAGAGGTACTGAAAATGCAATAATTTATTTAAATTCATTTTTATTGTTACTTCTGAGTTCATTACTTTTGGTTATGCATAAGTCTCGTACATTGACTAGATACTTTTGTTCTTTGTGCACATATAAAAAATAAGTGAAAAGCTTCAATGTAATAACCTTCAGACAGGAGTCCTGGCATCTCAATCCACAATGATTCACACAAACTAATGCAGCCTCTGTCTAGGACCTCACAGAATTGCTCTAGGGAAAGCAAATACTACATGGAGAGAGAGAGAGACCTTGATGTTGTTCCTGTACGCCGCACATATCCTGACCCGCAGGCTGACCCGACTGAGCCGTCTCATTGCTATGTGCATTTGTGCAGATGATTAACAAATGAACTCAGCCTCACCCCGTTATTAACCAGGGAGGTGGAGAGAGAACATAATTCCATGATTCATCATCTTCTCTTGGTTTTAAATGTATCTTTTCCCACAGCTTTGCTTATCAGTTTGGTCGTCGGAGCTTTTTTCCAATCACCTGTCCTATTTAAGGCATTAAAGCATATGAATGCTGACGTAGCCATGCGTTATAAAACAGCCGGTTTGGGCTTGTTTCCTTGCTGGTATAGATTATATATCACTAGGTGACAGTTTTTATAAATGTTAACTTTTAAGAAACTTAAAAATCAGGACATGGACCAAACATTGAGTCATTTCACATTTTGCGTACAGCTGATACGGTAGATTTATTGCTGGTAGATTATTATGGTAGATTATTATTATTATTTTTTTTTATGGATTTCATGTTTAAAAGTGGAATTTTGATGCTGTAAATCAAGAAGGTAAAGTTTTATTTAAAAATGATCATTTAAACTGAAATGTTACTGTAGTTATTTTTGAGCAACTCTAGTTTGAAATGTTCCTCAGTGTCTCTGACGATCATTAACCAAACACTACAGCTCTTGAGAGGAGTCTTTCATAGCTGGTGGTTAAACTACAACTTTGTTGGGCTGTTGTGATCACCTTGATGGGTTTTATTTTTCTACTTTATGTAGGTGGATTAATCTATTAACAGGCCCCTTGCATGGTTTTCATCCCAGCAGGTCAAAGTAACACACTATTGGACTGTTCTGAATGTCTAAAGCCCCTTTCACACTGAGATTCTGGAAAATACACGGGTAATGTGTCCCGGCAATTGTTCCCATATCGTTAGACTTTTGTTTTTTGAGTTTTTGGGTGGTTTTTGGGTTAGGAGTTCTTGGATCACACACAACCCGTAAAGGTCCCGTAATGACACGAGACATCAAGATGTGACGCGTAATGTACGAGTCGAAAACACTAGGCTTGTAACCTAAATCGTAGAAAGGCCAATCTAATCTTCTGCTGCCGCTCTTTCCGTTGTGATCCAGCACTTGGTGGATTTTTTTTCGCAAAGACTTGAGCTTACTTATTACCTGTGATTTCTCTCTCGAGAAACCACGCTGTTGCATTTGGATTTTAATTTGCTCATACACAACCGCATCACGTACCGTTACACTGAGGTGGCGAACAATCTCAGCTTCAGCGTGAAAACTGAGGAGCTCTGTGGTCTCTGCTTTAGTCCAGTTTGCGCACATTTCTGTTTATTTCATTTTAGTTATTTTTTTTACATTTACATTACATTTAGTCATTTTGCAGACGCTTTTATCCAAAGCGACTTACAATTGGGTTATATATAAAGCGATTTTTCTTAAAGAGGCAAACAGACACGGGAAGTTCTTTTAATACCAAGTTTCTGACATAAGTATAAGCTAGAAAGAGAAGGAATAAATAAAGAGAGAGACTTTAAAAAAATTTTTTATGAAGAAGTCAAGTAGCTTCGAAAGAGCTGTCGCTTGAAAATTGTCAGGGATTCGGCATTCCGGATAGGGGTGGGAAGATCATTCCACCAGCCAGAAATGGTGAACGAGAATGTTCTGGAAGATTATTTTGTGCCTCTCTGCGATGGTACCACTAGGTGTCGCTCACTAGCGGATCTCAGACTTCTGGAGGGGATGTAGATTCGTAGTAGTGAGTGGAAGTAGAGGGGTGCTGAGCCTGTGGCTGTTCTATATGCAAGCATCAATGTCTTGAACTTGATTGGAGCTGCAACCGGTAGCCAGTGCAAGGAGATAAAGAGAGGTGTGAAATGGGCTCTTTTGGGCTCGTTGAAGACCAGTCATGCCGCTGCATTCTGAATCATTTGTAGAGGTTTGATTGTGATGGAAGTCCAGCCAGAAGAGCATTGCAGTAGTCCAGCATAGAAATGACAAGGACCTGGACAAGAAGTTGTGCAGCATGCTCCATTAGAAAGGGCCTGAACTTTCTGATGTTGTGCAATGCAAACCTGCAAGATCGAGCAGTCTTTGCAATGTGATCTTTGAAGGTCAGCTGGTCAAGCTTACACCAAGATTCTGACCTAAGTTGATGGGGAAATTGTAGAAGAACCTAGCTGGATGGAGAAATCATACTGTAGAGTTGGAGTGGCAGGGAAGACAAGAAGCTCAGTCTTTGCCAGGTTGAACTATAGGTGATATTTTTTCATCCATGCCGAGATGTCCGCCAGGCAGGTTGTGATGCGTGCAGATGAAGTTGTGTAGTGTGCTCAGGCAGCCTGAGATCCGTGCAGCCCATTAGCATAGCAATGGTAGGAGAAGCCATGTGCCTGTATGATGGGACCCAGTGATGTTGTGTGTGTGTGGAGAAGGGAAGGGGTCAAAGAACTGATCCCTGAGGAACCCCAGTGACAAGTTGATGGGCTTTTGATACCTTCTCTCCCCAAGCCACCCTGAAAGACCTACCAGTGAGATAGGATTCAATCCAGCGAAGTGGATTCCCTGTGATGCCCAGTGATGAGAGGGCAGACAGGAGGATCTGATGATTGACAGTGTCAAAAGCAGCAGATAGATCTAGTAGATTAAGAACTGATGATTTGGAATCAGCTTTTGCAATCCGCAGGGCTTCAATGACTGACAGTAGCGCAGTCTCAGTTGAATGGCCACTCCTGAAACCTGTCTGGTTAGCGTCCAGTTTATTGTTCTGTGAGAGAAACAAGGAGAGATGTGTTGATGATGTGTGTGAGTGCTGGTAAGAGTGTAGGAGAGATTGCTTGGAGGAGGTGTGAGGGGATTGAGTCTAGAGGGCATGTTGTAGGGTGGCTGGAGAGGAGAAGTTTTGATACTTCTGCCTCAGTGAGGGGACAGAAGGAAAAGATGGGAGTTTTAGCAGTGGGTGTGGTTGGTTTGAAGGTCCTGTGTGTGTGGGGCCGAGAATTGACTTCTGATTGTTCTGTTTTTTTCTGTGAAGAATGTGGCGAAATCATCCGCTGTTATAGAAGTGTTGGGAGGTGGTGGAGGGGGACAGAGGAGAAAATTAAATGTTTTGAAGAGATTACATGTGTCTGGGGTGCTGTTGATCTTGTTGTGGAAGGATGAAGATTTGGCAGTCTGGACTTCAGCAGAGAAAGATGAAAGCAAAGTCTGATACATAGGCGAACACCACTCTCGTTTAAAACACAGACTAACCCCTCTGGCACTGCAGGGTTGTATTATTGAAAACACTCGTGCAATAACTACGTCATCACTGTGACACATCCTTTACGGCATTGGTTCCGGGTTTTGTTCACACAGAGCTCGTTCCGGGACTGAACCCGGCAATGTTACTAGGTCCTGAACGTGTTTGTGTTCACACAGAAGGCACTCCAGCAAGTTTCCAGCAAATTTCCGAGATGGTCCTCAGTGCAGAACACAAGATCCAGGGGGCGTGGTTGGATCCAGATCCAACTCCTCCCACCTTAGATATACTTAAGCCTACCCGTCTCCACCCCCTGATCCCTAAACCCACCCTTCTCCACCCCTAAACCTACCCGTCTCCACCCCCTAATCCCTAAACCCACCCATCTCTACCCCTTAACCTCCCAATCTCCATCCTCTAGTTGGGGATCCAACCACGCCCCCTGGATCTGTGTTCTGCAGTGAGGGGCTACTGAAATTTCCGGGACCAACATGCAGTGGTAAAAGGGGCTTAAGTGGCGGTTTGCTATTAGAGAGTGGATGTGAGATGATTGCCATTATACTCGCCTGATGTAATCTGTAAATACTGCTTCCACCAGGATAGGAGAACTACAATGCTGAGCTTGCAGTAGTTTGGTTTGTAGTTAAATTTGACATACAGGTACTAATGGATTCCATTGTTAGAGATGTTATTCCAAATGGCATTTACTTTTAGTCTTGTTTAAGGAAAGATCTGCTGAAAACTGCTTCCCTCTCTTTTTCTCCATATTTCTCAATTTTTGTCAGTACCGAGTGCCTGTTCCTTGCACATTGGCAGCATTACCTCATCTAATGAGCTGTGTGAGATCATACTGTGGTAAAATCTGTAAAAGACAAAGTTCAATCCCAGTAAACCAATAAACAGTCAACTAGATCAGGACTGAAGAAATGTGTGCTGTTGGAAAGGCAACCAACCATTTTAGGGTCCTTTCACACTTTTTGGTTGACGTCAAAGTTTGGTTCATTTGAAGGCTCTTTTGAAAACAAGCATCTGTTGTATGGTTCATGTGGTCTGCATTTGACATAACAATCTGGCCTAATTTGCGAAAGAGAACCACTATTTATTTCATTGACGCCCATGTTTGAACCGGACTCTGCTCTTCTCCCCTCAGAAGCGCTTGTGGGCACCGATAAAACGTGCCAAGCTGGACTTGTGGTGGTCTCAGGTGTTCTTGTCTCATGGACGTCTTCGTCCGCTGGTGTTGCTCCACTAATTAAAGCCATCGGGGCTCAGAGGATGTTCACACTGACAAGGAAAATTACAGTCACTACAAAGTCCTGCTGCGTCCGCATGGAGACTCGGGCATTAATGTCAGCCTGTGAACACAAGCTGCTGGTGGGGAGGAGGATTATTATTTATCATTTATTTATTTAGGCAAGACAAGGCTTTTAAAAAAAGACTGGCTGGCACTTTACATTTAGAAGGCTGACAGGCGCAGCTTCAGAAGTTCCTAATTGGTCTCTCGACTCTCTAATGTTTTATTCATTTTTCTCTTTTACATAGTTGGGATTGGTCGTCATGGTCGACTATTCATAGTATCTTCTAGCTGATTGAGGTTGAGCTGATAGGTTGACTAGTTTATACTTAAGAATGAAATTCAGGTTATAATGTTTTTGAAAAAACTCTTATGCATGCTCAGCAAGGCTGCATTTATTAATATTAAGATTATTTTGATTTGACTTTGCACAGTAAAACCCACTTGCTAAAGTTAAATTCCTCTCCTTCAAAGCACTGCAGCTATAGTTGTTCACATTCAGAGAGACATCTTTGGCTTTGCATCATGTCTCATGCTGTTTTTGCACATCCCTGTTAAATGAACAGAATGCAATTTGATCGAAGGCTTATTATAGATGCTTTTTGTAACAGTAGGCGCTCAGCATGAGCCTGGATTTAAAGAGTTTAGCTTTGGCTTCATGGTTTTGCTTAATGGTTATTCCAGCTGGAGATTTGAAAATACTGAGTTTAACATAGTTTCTGCTAGCTCTTAAGTCACCCATTTTCACAAAGCGATCCCTCAATCTCCGGACTTTAAATTGCCCACCTGCCATTGCCAATAACCCCAGTGAGGTGAGATGGGCGGCCTGTGCTGTAAATCAACTCTGGCTTGACACTTCCTTAGTCATGGGGATTGTTCCTCTTGTTCCCTCTGGCCCACTTTTAGCCCTTTTCTATCAAATTTAGCTGGTGCCGTTGGATCTGTTGAGCTCTTAAGAAGCGGTCTGCAGTTCTACTGACATGAGTTGAACGGCAAAGCTGCTGGATCATGAACTTTTGTGTGAATGTGTTATTACTAGTTTGAAACATGCAAAGTAAATGAATTGAACGCCTTTAATTTAGAGCTGTCTATGGTTTGTATGTTACAATGTTGCCCAATGCTCTTTGAACCCCAAGTATCTTCTTTTATGTTCTGTAGAAGAAAGTAAGTCATATGGGTTTGGGAGGACATGCCGGTGAGTTCTGGTCCCTTTAAGAGGCCCAGGAGGACCACCTGTTTTTTTGGTGGTAACATGCAGAACTGGTCCAGATCGTGCTTTTAGGTCAGATTGGTTCAGCTGAGGTTGCTTAAACTGGGCTCTCCAACAATAACTTGCTACTGTAGAGAAGAAATGCCCTGTTATGGTGTTTGCACTCTGATGTTCTACCTGAATCAGGCATGAATGATTTGCTTTCTCTGACCATATGTGGTCAGTTTGGGTTTTTTTCTTGGAATATTTTGTGCTGGAGATGTTTGATCTCTTTAGCTTGGAGATTTAGGGTATTTTGACCGTGAAGTATTTTATTGGATTTCTCAGTGCAAACCTCACCAGGAAAGGTTACGAATAAGCCACTTGCTTAAAGTGACATAAAATTTTCCGCAAGGACACAAGGAAGTGGGCAGTAAGAGAGCACATTGAATTCTCAGAAGAGGCGTAGCTGTTGTATTTGTTACCATTGCTCGAGTGGTGTAAAATAGCATGGATTGGTCCATCACAATGCAGCGAAACAACTAGAGAGTTTGCCAACATGATCTCACAGTCAAACTCCAAAACGTCAGCATAAAGAGCCAAGAAGTGATGTAGTGTACTGAAATGATTTTTTCATGATCAAAGTCTTTTCCATTGTGCAAATTAACCCTCCCAAATTCCAGAGGGTTTGTCTCAGACGTTTTCTCGAGGGGCTGAGGATTTTGGCCTGCATCATACTTGCTGTCTCTGCATGGTGAAAGCAATTACAAGTTTGGGTTTCGTCAGGTCCTGGTTGGTGCATTCCTCTGAGGTCCTTTCTCAGCCTGGTACGAGGAGGGAATGAGCTCTGCTACTCATCCTGAGAGGAGACACAGACATTACTTCAACTTGAGAGAAGAAAAAAAAATCTTTGCTTCTATGTTCTATTTGTTCCTCATTCAAATCACTTCCAGGGAGAACCGTCACAAATATGTTTATATAAGCTCAAATGAGGCACTTAAACATTTCATTACAAATCATCAAGGGTTAATGATAAGTGCCAGTGTTGATGTGAAAAAATGTCTTCCACTGGATCCTAAAACCTGTTTTGTTGATATCAGAAACTGCTTTGAAACACTAGATGGTTTCTGGAATGACAAATCTGTCGTGCATTTCAGGTTTTTGATGTTGTAATTGGACGCCGTGATCAAGAAATTGAATCTGTGCATGCAGAATTCAGATGAAAGCTCAGCAGATTTCTGTTGAATTAAACACAATATTTCCCACCTGTTGCATTTTTATTTTTTCCTTGTTAAAAATGTGTGATGGAGCCGTTTTTTTTTTGTAGTAAATTGTGATAAAATGGTACAAAATTATTATTTTTCTGATTTAATAATACTTTAATTTCCTTTAAGTATTGCTCTCTCAGTTCTGTTTAATGCAGTTTACCAAATGTAAGCATCTTTAGATTTTCCCTGTAGTGCAGAAAATGTGAAATTGTTACAGATATAGTGTAGGTTTAGAAATGAGCTTGAAATTAACTAAAATTGCTGAAGTGTAATACCAAAATCAGCAGCAGCAGTTATTTGACTTCTCAGATGCTTTGGCTCATTGACTGCTAATTCTTCAGCAGTACTAAACAAAAGTTTGTTGATTCTACTCAAAAAAAAATTCTGACCACAGCAGTTGTCTGTTTCTGTTTGTCACACCTCTGATTAACTTGTCTGGAGGTTTTTGTCCTTCTGCACAGCTGAGTTCTTGCACCTCAAATCTGAGCCCTTAAGCACCATATACCCTATTGCATGTTTCATGCAATATAGTTTCTATTGTTGCAAAAGCTTTATGATGTATTATCATGGCTTGTCGGTTTTATTTTCCAAACACTTGATTGAGGTTAGTGAAATAGTTTTTGCTGCATTATACTGTACCATCACGTGACACCTTGGCACATTTGAGAGCTTGGTTTCTCTCTCGCGCGATGTGCTTTTCTTTTTAATTCCCTCCTTCATCTTTAATCTGGCAAAGAAACAATGGCTGCCAATTATCAAGTTAATTATGCGGTTGTCCAGATGACTTGAAGCTGGTCTTGGGAGCGTTTTAGGAAACGGTCAGGTGTTGTAAGGAAGCACAAGACTGAATAACTTTGCCTAGCTGTTTGAGGTGCTGCTGGTAAAAGAGCTGAACTCTTGATGGGATAAAAGCGAACGTGATGCTGCTTGAATGCTGAAGTGTCTGCAGGCAAGAAATATAAAGTCTGACCCTTCGTGCTGACACTTTCTCTTATTTAAACCTAGTGCAATCTAGTCGTTCAAATCAGAATCATTTTAATTAGGTGGAAAAATGTAATGTGACTCATTTAGGAAGACCCAGAGAGAGTATTTTTTTATATGCATGACAGCATGTGCGAGTGAGAGAGGAGCGCTTCAGCGGAGGAGACATGCACAGTCAACCTTTCTCTTTCATGTCAATGCACAGGAGAGTCCTTTTTTCTTCTTTTTGCTACATCAGTGAATCATTACTGGCAGCGGAGGAAACAGACGTTCCCGCTGAGTCACTGCTACCTGGAAGTCCTTGTCTCTTTTTTTTTTTTTTTTTTTTTTTTTGCAGCAACAGCAGCCAACTGGAAGATGGTTTTGACACACTTTTAATAATGCACAAAGTGGCGGGCGAATATTAACTCTCTCAAATCGTGTCTCTGGCTCGGTTCGGCCAAGCAGAGAGTAGGCCGCAGGGCCTGTTTGTTGGCAAGATGTAGAACGCTGGAGCTCGATGCATTATTCAGTGTCTTGGCTGCTTGTCTCTGCTTATCAGGTGACAGCTGCCAGACGAACAGGTAAATATATCCAATAACAGGGCATGAAATAGTGCTGCAGCCTGGAGGAAAGGAAAAGCAAAGAAATTTTGGTAGCAGGAACAAGATGTGAGGCTCATTTCTGGACCTGAATTGGGTGGTAAGCTGTTATAGATGCTTTGCATGATTGATTAACTATTAATCAACTGCTAATGTAGAGCCCAAGAATTTCAGTTTGATCTGATTTCTTAACATTCCCATTATCTTTCCTCACTATTGCAGCCACTGAGGGCGTAGGATTTATTATTCTCTGGCCTCCCGACCTTGAGTGTCCTGTCGATACTTTTCGCAAATGATCTCTGTTCAGTCATGCCCTTTTTGTAAGATGGATGAACTTTTGCAGGATGCTTGAATATCTTTGGGTGGCCTTCCTCTTCCTGTTACAGGAAAAACAGTCTCTGATAGTGTTGACTTGTGGTAGCTTTTTATGTGAATTTGCTGCATTTTAAAGTGAAGACGTGAGTCTTACGGTACAGTGCACAGTTGTATAATTTCTTGAATTTGGTGCACCAGCCAAACCAGACAAACTGTTTTTCCTTTTCCAGGAAATCTGCACTTGAAAATGTCTGTTCTGCAAGATTTGTGGATCCATCCATTGCAGGTGCAGGGTTCCCATGGTCATATAAACCAGGGTTTTTTAAAATGCCTGGGAAATCCTAAATGTCCTGGAAAAATAAAAAGTGATTGAATTCCTATAATGAATATCCTTTTTTCCCCCTCTTGAAAATATTTCTTCTGCAAGATATTGCTTTTGGGTTGAGTAAAACTCACAAGCTGTGGTGATGTGGTGAATCATTCTTTTGAATCGGTTTCATTCTTTTCAGTGAATCTGTCTGTGAATCATTTAGAATGAAGGAATGTTTTTTTTTTTTTTTTTAATCCTCCAGTAATTACAAACTGCAGGAAAGGTCATGGAAAAGCCAGAGAAATTTCATTGGGCAGAAGTTGCAGGAATGCTCAAGTCAAGTCTCACCAAGTTAAATAGTAAATTTTTCACCACCACTTTTTTTTTGGGGTAAACAAACCCAGGAAACAAGTCACGTGTCCATTTCAGGAGTTTGGGGGCAAGAACTGTATGACATTTGTCTTTGTGACACCACTGGCTATTATTCTTCCTGTCTCAAACAGGAAAAGGACAACAAGAGACTGGTAAACCAGCTGAACCACAATCCCTTGTCAGTCTGCCTGTAGGAAATCACCCGGGTCCACATTTATATGAATGAAATGCTCTTGGCTTATGAAGCAGCATGCATTGAGTTTAAGTACTTAACTACAACACAAGCATTAGGGAAGAAGAAATGGATATGTTGTGTGGAAGATATTTTTGTGGGTTTGGTTTCAGGTATAGACTCACATTGCTTTTGAACAAAAAGCTCAAGCCTATTGTTTATAATCAGAACAGGGTGAACTCTCTCACTTTGCCCTGAGGAAGACCATTGTGGTCGAAACATGTCGGCTTTTTAATTTTGATATTGGCCATACCACAATAAAGGCTTTTTAACGTTTACCTTCTCCACCTGAATTCTTTTTGAGTGCCTGGGACCTGTGATTTTTTTCAGGGTGAACTCTCTCTTGACCCGAAGTACTATTGAATTTTGTTGGTTTTAGGGATGCATGATATGTCAGTATTGATTATCAGCTGATATTAATGATGTAGTGATATATACAGTATTTGTTCATTTTATTATTATTGTAATAGATTATTTATAATTTCCATTTTAATTAAATTTTTTACATTATTTTTCGGGTTGATATTGTATTATTTTTGTCAATATTTGTGCATTATTTTTTTCTTCTAACATTCAGCTACACTTATGACTTTTAACAATTTGAAGCATTTTAAACAATTGATTTTAGTGTATTTTTAGGAAAAATAAGTGTTAAATTATAATATCAGGTCTTTTAAAGCCATCTATAGTTTTTCACACAAACAAAACAACCACTAAGTTATCGTCAATTGAATTCTGTCAAAACCATGAAACACCTGGGAATTTTGAAGAGGTTTAAGAAAGACTTTGCTCACATTTAAAGATGTTCACTATCTGATAATCGGAAGCACTGAGCATCCATTTCCCTCAAGCAAAGTCTCAGTTTTGTCTTGATTAACACGTTTGCTCTCTGCTGCTTCACTTGTCTTTGTTGTGCCTGTTTAACTGTAGTTTGACTTGAGTGAAAAATGCCTGTAGGATCTTCTCTCTCATATCATTAATCCAGTCTTGTTTGTAAGTACTGGATCGTAGTGGTCTGGTTTCATCCGTCCTTCATGATTACAGCCCTGTTGTTTGCCTGTGAGCAGACATTGACAGAGGGATTAATGTGCCCACTGATGTGGCGGTATTTAACCAAGAGGTCAACTGGCCTGGCTTCAAATTGATGCCGATGCTAATGCAAGACTACTGTGGAATTCCAGGCCAAAGTGTGTCCTTGAGGAAGAAATGCCTCTGGTTTGGCACTCTGACAGCTGTGGGACCACATCGACCCCAAAGCACAACGTCCACCAGTGGGTAACCAGAAATGCTTTCTCCATGTACCACCACTTGTGGTCCAACGTGTCAGAAATGATGAATGAGCTGATAAAATGCTGCACAAAAACTGACGGTCATGCTGTTTGTTATTATTGGACTTTTTAGCAGGAATACAATGAAGGTTCTCCACAACGGGACGTTTATCTGTGCTTTAGATGCTTTGAAGACACTACAGGATGTTTGCTCTGGCTTACAGTCTGGATGAGTCAACCATAGTTGCTGGAAGTCCGAGTCAGTCTGTACATTTTTTTTTTTTTTTACAGTGGAAATGGACAGATGTCACAGAAAATTGTATGTTTTATGATGTGCACAGATGCATTTTTTTTTTTTTTTTTTGATTTCATTTTTGGTATTTTTGATCCAGCCCTAATGCCTAGTCACTCTTTTTTTAAAGTCTTAAAGTGTACTCCAGCCTTAAGTTGAAGGCTGCTGTGAAGGCCTCATCACGAAAGATCAGATATTAGCTTTGGCTTCTCCATAGTGGTATGTGAGCCTCAACTTTCGGTGTTGCCCTTTTGCCTCAGGACTGCTTAGTCAAAACTCTCCACGGAGAGGAAATTGTGGTTTGCTCTTGGTGATTAAAAGGTCAAGAGCAGGTTTCCTCCTAAGTTGTTTTCCTTCAGCACACCTGTCCATTTGCAGCACAGCATTCCATGGTTTTGATGGAAGCCAAGGAGGCCTTCAGTGCTGTAACCTTATCTCGAAGTGCCTGGAAACCATAACAGCAAGGATTGTGTTCACCCTGAGATTCATTACTGGATATTTGAATTCTGCTTAATGTTGTTCTCTGGGACATCCTGATTACATGCGGACACTCACTTTTGGCAGGCTAAGGATGGTCAGAGCCCGATCCTCCTTCACTGTTGAAGTACATGTAGATGTGAGGGATGGTCATCAGACGCATGTGTTCCCCAGAGGCCCAGAGTGTGGAGAGTTGACGATAGCGGACCCTCCTTCCCTTCCCCATTCCTGCCTGGATGATGATGGAGAGACCCCGAGGGACCAGCCCTTCCCCCTTCACCCTCCACCCTGATGGATGGGCCCTGGAGACTGATGCTCAGCTTTTACACTTGTCCTGTCTGAGACAACTTGCCTGGAGCTGCACAGATGCGCTGTGCTGCAGCTGTTTTCCATATAACTGCAAGAAACATGGGCAGTATCTTATAACATAAGATTGAGATATTTCAATTTGCTGTACATATACAAGAACCATACCGAGGATGAGAGCATTCACAGATCTACCTTAACATGTTTCTAGCCTATCTAGACAACATTTGTAGCATTTTGAGCATGTTAATCAGTATGTAGGAAAATTGTGGTTGTATCTTGTGTTGCATTCACCTTTCATTGAAAATGCAATGCCAGAATGCAGGAAAGCTTTGGTATGCAGAATTAATGCCAATTTTTTTTTTTTATTTAAATAATTTAAAATATAGTAAAATATATTTTGTTAAGTATCTATAGATAGATCTATGTAAGTATCCATAGAAAATAACCCCAACTGTAGGCTAGTGAACCATATAGTTCAGCCATATCTGTGTGTGGTATGTTTTTGTTATTTTTAGTATTTTATACTTCAATGATAAAAATAACATTAAGTAATTATGGAATTTTTTATATAACATTACTAGTTATATAATTTATTATATATGTTATGGAACATAATATATGTAAATATAAATAAAATATTTAAGAACTTTTATTTCATTTTATATAAAACATTGTAGAATTTTAATATATGCTATTTATTGTTATCAGCCATAGCATTAAAATAATACTTACCTTATTGTATTAGGCAGAGTTTTAATATTGGTGCCTCCCTAGCTGCATAGAATGTAGACTGTGCTCACTGGGGTCTGGAACAGAACTATACTGTCTCGAATACGGACGTTGATGTAGCGCTGACATGAGCTGCTATGGCTGATTAAGAGTATTTATAACATAGTGTTTCTGCAATAATCATGAGGGCTGGCTCTTGAATTTGCATACCACTGTTTTCTCAAGTTCCTGTTCTGACATGCACATTTCCTAATCCACTGAGGTATTCAGGTTTTATCAGTTCCTATGGAGACACAGAGAATTTAGACACAGATGGAAACAAGCTTGAAATTTTGGTGTGTGTGGAGAGGCCTTTGTTTCGTAATCTTTTATGAACGCTCACAACTTGTTTTCATTTCTGTTGCCTTTCCTTCCTGCTGTTCCATCAAAAAACTGGCTTCAAATGACTGTGTATTTTTAGTGTAAGACTTTAAAAACCGCTAGATCACTAATCAGCTAGTTGAGTTGTTACCCATTGTGACCTGCTTAACCCTATTTAGCTGTGAAAGATGCTTTTGGGAGATCTGGATTGCTGTATTTAGGGTTTGAAAGTCACTTTAAGCAACTTCTTACATCCAAAATGGGAAAAATGAGAGGGAAGATCTAAGAGTGTATTGTCAATCTGTATGCGTTACTGTTGTGCTTGTCTCATGCTTGCAGAATCCTCTCAAAACTGGAAATAAGAAAACCAAGGTGTAAGAGTCATGGATTCACTCATCAGACCCATAGGGTGGTGCCTGGACCTGCAGGATGTGGCCATTCTGTGAACTTTCATCCATGTTTCCTGTGCTCTTTGTGTAGTCACACATGAGAAATGAGCTTGGCTTCGTTCTCACCTCTCAGTCATGACTCTGTGCCCCTCGTTGAATTCAAGCACCGATCTTGGGCACAAGATCAGGGCTGCTCTCTAGTATCCCAGCATGCACCAGGTCTTTTGTTTTTCTCTCCATGCCATTTATCCTGCGTGACCGTGCTAACCAGCACATAGCTGAAAGGAGGAATAGCTCTGCGGATAGGCTTGACTGACTCACTCGGAGATGCGCGGCCCACATTCCTTTCGGTAAATCAGTGTCCTTTAAGTTTCTCATTACCTTGCACTCTTCTCTCGCTTTATTTCTGTGGTTAAGTGTGACCCTTGACAAACCACTCCTGAACTGTCGACTGCGAGTATTGGGAAAGGAATGTGTAAGAGTTAGATTTACAACTATTCCTCCCTCTCTCGCTCTCTGCATCTTGTTTCCCGCCCCCCGTTCTTTCTTTGCCTCTCTTTTAGGACAGACCGAAACCACTCTCTATCTCGTTGAGGATTCTGGGAGGGGTTGACTCATGCAGGGGGGCTTTGGCTCGAAAGCAACAAGTGTTCGGCATGAGAGAGGCTCATTGTTCCTCTCCGTGGAGAGAAGCCGTCAACACTCAGCCCATCACACTGGAACGACTGTAAGCCTACCAGACGGGCTCCAAATCACCCCTCTTATAACAGCTGCTGGGTCCCTGCTGTAAACGAGGGCCCTGGTGCACTGACTAATAGTGGTCGTGGTCCTCGTGGGTGTATGTATTGAATGTCCTCTGCTGATGCTGGGTTTTGTTGAACATTTAAGCTGACAGAGCATGTTTTTGTCGTCAAATTTAAGCAAGTTGATGCTTTGATTCTTGCTCTGCAGGAAATGCAGTGAATGTTTCTGGTTGTTCTCACTGAAAGGAGTTGATAACAGTGACAAATTAAATGGATGGGTGGAAAAAGAGTCATTTTGGGGTTGAACTATTTTTGCTTTTAGAATGCTTGTGGACAAGATTTCAGGAGATGTTTGCATGATCTGTCAAACTGACTTTGAGTTTTGGATGGGACTGCCTGATTAAAGTGCCACTAGAATTGCTAGTAGTGAAGCAATAGTGAAAATATTTGGACGAAAAATAAATAGTGACATTTTAATTGTCGCTTCTCCGATTGGCATGTTTAGACTTAAGTCAACAAAATGTCTTCTAAACATATACTGTTACATTTACCTCAGTAAATCAATTCAATGCAGATAAACTTGCTAGTAAGCCCAAAAAAAAAAAAAAAAAACCCTCTCTAAAAAGAAGTATTTTGCTAAATATATGCACTGTATTACAAAATCTTTTACTTAACCTTTTTGTCACACTTAATGTGTCTTTGACTAAATCTTAAAAAATTGTTTTTATTACAGCCACTATGTAAATGTTTAATTATATAATTAAAATATTTAAATAAAAGTGGCCTTAATTTAATTTCAGTCATTTACAGCTCAGTTTGTATTTGAGTGTTGATCTATTAAATAAATTTCATTATTTTCATGATTCATTATTTCATTATTTAATATTATTATTATTATTGGTTTCTGTTTTTTGTTAAATGAAAACTGTAATTTCCTTCTCAGTGTTTTGATAAATTAATTACAGTCCATCACTTTTTGGGGTTGAACTTGGTGGGATTTGGTGTTGTCAATTGGAAATTGATTAATTTGTTTGCTTGAAAGAAAGTGCTTGAAACAAAGTTTTATCAGAAATGCAAAGTTGTTTTTAGAAGTGGAGCAAATATGATGAGCTTCCTTTTGATGAAGGATAATGAAGACCAATGTTTTTTCTCTTTGTAATAATGTGCACTGACGCAATATGCACAGTGATTTGTTTTGATTATTGCAGTCATTTCTAGCCAAGACATATTTGTGTTTTAGAATCTCTCTTTTTCCCCAGTGTAACAGAAAAAGGAAACCTTCTCGTCTGGCCCATCTCTGGTTTTCCGGTGTAGGAAAAGCATCTGTTTCTGTACAGTCACTTCATCCTTGACTCAGTTGCATTTGCTGTTAAATTGCAGGATTTGTGTGAGGTGATTGGGCATATGTTTTGTATAGCTTGGGTCAAAAGTCATGTTGTCAGATCAGTTAGTGATTGATATTGTACACATCTGCCTGTATTTCTCATGTACTGCTTCTTTCCTTTGGTTAGCATTAATACATGCTGTGCATGTTCACATTTTTAATGGCCATATTGTTGTTCTAATAATAGGTATAATTTTAAGATTACATAATGCACCATTTAATAATCCATTATGTAATTGTGACAGCAGGGCTGAACAATTATGACAAAAATCATAATTGTCGATTATTAATTACGAATATTACCATTTATATTGAATGATGTTTATACCATTGTTTGATGCAACTGCATGCCATATTTTTATATGAAAATAAACAAACTGAAAACACTCTAATTGAAAAAACTTTAAGTGCTTTTCTATAGTATTAAGCCTCAGATGTTATTATACATCGGTTTGCTTCTTTAAATTCTAAAAAAGTTCAAATATGAATGGTATTATAATGTTATACTAAAACTAAAATTAAAATAATGGGAAAAACCCTTAGGATAACGTAGAAAAAAACACATATTAAGCACACGGAATAACATTAGTGGACTTTGAATGATTAATTGCCGCTTTGAATGATTATGTAATTGTGGTATCCATAATTGTAATCGTGATTAGAAATTCGATTAATTGTGCAGCCCTACATGACAGTCAACAAAATATTGTATGCTCCTCTGCTCTGGTGTGTGTTCATGTTTGTATGTTAATGTCTGTGGGTTTGTGTCCAGATCCTACTGAACTGAGTTAATGCTGTGCAAGCACTGTGTTTGTATCGAACAAGAGGGCATGAGGCCATTACAGGATTCCTGTCATTGGGGGGAGGTATGCCCTCTTTCCAAAAATTAATATCTGGTAGTGAATGTCCACATTTTAAAGATTCATCTCTCATCGAGCACTTAAGACCTTACTACTTTCCCTCTATTGCAACAAAATAAAAAATTATGCCATCTTTGGACTGTTCCTAAGTGTTTTTCCAGTTTGCCTTTGTTGCACCAGTGTAAGCAATCCAACATTCATCTCTGATATTAGCAGGAGGAGACCATGGGGGAAGGGCGTGGTCAACCGTGCATTATTAACGCGGTTAGCTTTTTATTCTCGGACGCGTCCTCAAGCTTTTAAACCGAACCGCAAGGAACACCCGGGCCACGAGGACCAGACCGCGAGGTACGCCTAATCCTGCTACACAAACAAGCTGCTAATCAGATTTATCAGGGCTGTGTTTGGCTCACGGCCACTCCCTTCTCAAACAGCTAGACCTGGATGAGGTGAAGGGGGAAAAATACTGCGTCCTGATTGGCTGAACAGGCTTGCAGCTCTAAGCTGATTGGCCGAGCAACATGAAGTGTTTTCGCACTAGTCATGTGGTTGTACTAAATCCTATGTTATTAGAAACAGCTAAACACTCCATCTTGTATTCTGGTTACGTGCATCTAGAACATAAGATTTAGGAGTAAGAGTCGTAAACAGTGTGTGTGTGTGCAAGTCTGAGTTCTTTTAGAGATCGGAGTGACAGATGGAGACCCAGATGTGTTATGCTGACGCAAGAAAGTGTGACATTGGTCCTTCTAGCAGCTGAGTTTTTAGCCGAGGGTAACACTGATGCATTAACACACACAAAGACGCGCACATGCATGCAGTGTTTGATACACAGAGGAACAGGTGGTCTCTGGTGTGCTGTCAGGACATGGGGCTGCTATTGAGTCAGGCTGATTTGATAGATTAAGAGATTTGCTTTTTTGTAGATTATCCAAATTAATTGGTTAGTTAGGTTTGACGTTTTCATGTCCTGAGGAAACAAAACGAATTACCATTTAGTTGGACTGACCAGTACACAAAACATGCTTTATTTTGCTCAGAATTAGATTTTGTCACATTTTAGTGCTCCTGGATATCAAGAGAGAGAATTCTGTTAGGAATTACATCACGTCCTTTGTAGCATTTGTTTTCCTTTCAACTTCCTTTATTTAATAACAGTAATAATGGTGGTTATTTTTATTTATTTATTATTATTATTAATAATAATAACAATCGTTTATGTTTAATACATTGTTATTGTTCTTATTATTAATATAATAATTATTTTTATTCTTAATATTCATGATAATTTATATTAATAATAATTGATATAACAGAATACTGTCCCATACTACAGAAGTACTAAACATGAATACTTCCTAATTGTAATATAAATTCTATTAAAATAATAAAATAAATTGTATTTTAAATTCTTATTAAAAATGTAAATTTTTTTTTTTTTTATTTTATATGATTTTTTTATTTTATGTTATGTTATATTATGTTGTATTTATGTTATTATTATTTCTGAGTTTTTTTTTTTTTTTTGTGTGTGTGTGTCTGTAAAATAATTAAATAAGCCACAAACTTGTCCACTTATCCCATCTTAAAGCATTTGTTTGCATGGATAAACACAAGAACGTGAGACTCCAGGTCTGGAAGACTGGTCATGTGAGATCAGACAGCGTCAGGATTAGTCTTCCCGCCTGAACGGTCCAATCAGCAGGAGTCTGTTCCGGAGGCCCGTTTATAAATTCTTTTCCCACTACTGTTATGAATGAAATTAATTGGAAACTGCTGTAATTTTCTTAGAAACCTAAAAATCAGGTATATGCACCTACATATACTTACATATATAAATGCATGCACACTCTATATAAATAAATATTCATTTAAAATGACAAAAACTTTAGATTTCTTTCTACATGCTGAGATTGCATCCTTTCCTTCCATGTTAATTCTCAAAAGTTTTCTAGAGTCACCCAGTTGGTTTTCCTTCCCAGGATGATATATAAGAGGTGTTTTTATCAGCAGCCCAGTGTTCTGTGAGCGTCCCGTCCGCTGCAGGGGGTTAACAGCATCCTCACCACGAGCTCCCGGCCAGATCTGCAAGCTGCCAGCAGGGCAAACCGTGAGGATGCTCAAATATGTTTCTATTCTGGGATGCAAGCAGACTGTTTATAGCTGGACATGGTCTATTTCCATCAGAAATTCAGTCCTCCCTGGACCGAGTGGAGAGTCTCGAGTAGCTCAGCGTTTTACATTAAGCTGCTTGGATGTATAAAGAATTGCTGGAGCTTGTAAAGTGTAAGGTTTAAAAATCTGAAGAAAGGTTGATGCTTTTACTGCGTCTGTAATTGAAGCTCTAGAACACTGAACACTAGGTGATTTAAACAAGCAACTTGGCTGCTTTTAGCATCATGACTAGGGCTGTGCGATATGGGGAAAATATCTAATTGCAATTTTTTATTTTTTTTTGGACAGATATTGCGATTTGATTTGCGATTTTAAATTTGCAAAGTCAAGCTTCAGCTCAGTATTGTCAATATGCACAGTATGAGTATCATTACCCTGCTGAAAAAAAAGAAAGCAGAAATTCTTACAGTTTCCATTAAACCATTACAAAATTCCTTTTTGTTTTTGCCATTATTCCAATAGGAATTACTGTTGTTATATTGGTTGCCATCTACCATATTACATCCCACCAACAGAATCCATCAAATAGACACCATTATAGTTTACATTAAAACCAATACAATTCCCATTATATCCCTGAAATCCATTCAATTTTCAATTTTGTTTTGGGAGGGGTTCTATATATATATTTCAGCAGACAAGATTATAATGGTATAACTACTTTTACAGAATTAACTTAATTACTGAATTTCACTGGAAAGATTTATTTTTTATTAAATTATTAAAGTATTACGTGTTACATTGTATTTGGGATTTTAAGAACAAGTGGAAAATGTGCTGAATGTTTCATTTCATCCAAGTGAAATTAGCAAGCAGTTAGACTGAATTTACATTCGTTTTAAACGCCGAGCCAGGCGCGAGTCAAACCTGATCCATACTGCCAGATGCGCTCGTGGAGATTTGCGGTGAAGGGCCGTGTGTGAATATAACCGAGCGTTACGAAACGGGCTGTGTGAGTGCGGCAAGTGTGAATGGCTCGTAGGAGTGAAAAAATGTATTTTCACTCCTAATGCACACCAGTGGACAACAGTCTTTCCAATAGTCAATAGTACTTGTAGTGATTATTATATGCGTGATTTTACATGATTAACTTTAATTACTAGTCAATCATTATTTTTGAGTCTCTGGAATATGTAAAATTCTTGGAGCTCTTTAAAGTGGAAAGTTCACTTAGAGTTTAGTGATAATCAGGACAGTCCCACAGGCTTTGGAGAATAAGCAATGTGTTGGTTAAAACATGAAAGTCACAGAAGTCCACTCTCTGTGACCCGACTTCACATACCAACTCCCCCAACCTCTCCTGTCTCCCCTCTGTTGCCACTTACACTTTCTCTGCGTCTTTCTGTTTCCTGCTCTCAGCTCTCTGTCACATTCGTTTACGGCTCCTCAGAGAACCGAGCAGTGCTGATTTGGTCAGCAGATGCTTTCATCACCTCGCCGGCGGATGTGTTCATCCCGACCTCCTCATTTTGCATTTTTAGCCTTTGTATATTAGCCTTTTATGAACTTTGGTGCATGCTCAATTAGTAGTTTTCTGTCATTTATTTAGAAAAATATTTATTAAATGTTTTTTTTTTATTATTATTTAAAAAATATTTATTTTAAATGTTTTTATTTATTACAACTTTTATTTTAAAAATCCTAATTATTTTTAAAATCTGGTTTTATTTAAAAATATTTAATTTAGTTAAATATTATTATTCAGGGTTTTTCCTGCATAGAGAATTATGAGGGGGCCTCCAAATTTTGTGCTGCCTCTGGTTGTCCACAAAACTCAGACAGGCAATCACATGCAAGTGTCATTGAACAGTGTCCACTAGGTTTTTTAGTCCAAAAGTGTGCATATTTGGAGAAATACTGGTATCTTTATACATGTTTACTTGATATTTCTTTACACAGAATCATAATTTCTATTCATTTTCCACTGATTTATGTGATCTGATGAGCATTAGCAGCTTCTAGCGCTGCCTGCCTGCATTTTCTCTTCCGTGAACGCTGTTGTGACTCAGATGAAGCTCTTCCGATGACGAGCTTCTATATCTCTTCCGCATTCTATTCCATACATAAACCCAGAGAAATGCTTCTACACACGAAATATGAAGCTAATTAACACACGATTATGATAGTACATGGTTTGTATGTGATTTTATTTTATTGGACTGATTTGGATGTTGGTTCATTTTCTATGCCAGGTTACAGGCTGAGCAGATATACATTTTTGTTCACTGCTGTCCATTATTTTCAGTTTTGCAAATTGACAATAAAATTAGTTTTACTATGAACATGAACTCTGTATATCTATATCAGTGCTTCCCTAACAGTTTGTTGGCTCAGGTGCTGGTTATTCCTTTCATATACTTGTAAGAAGTTTACTGGGGTATTTTCCTCTATAAATGTCAAATTTGATTAAAAAAAACTTTAATTATAATTTTTTTTGAGGTCGTCTTGTGCAAAGCGGCTGTTTTAAAAAGCACAGTGGCGATTAACCTACTTTCAAACCTGTGATTATAGATCTGTCGCTCAGGGCTGTGGTCCTGTGGCGTTTATCTTCCTATGATGTCATGTGTTTTGCATTTCCACACGCTTACCTCATCCATGGCTCATTGTTCGTCTGACAACTCTGTCACAGACTCGTGAATAAACCCTCACCCAGAGCTCTGGAGTAAACTGGTTACTACATCTGCAACACTGAATGAAGAAGCATTGTGTGTGTGTGAATCACTTAACACTATAGCAGAAACAGTGTTTGTAATAGTTTCATAGATAGAAATGACTAAACGGGAGATGAATGTGGGTGGAGAAGATGTTACTGATAAATTAAACCGAGGAGTCTTTGTTAGTATCACACATTTCTCTCTTTGTTTGCCTGGAATAAAATGTAATTGATAAACAACAGCCATTTTTGAATGGAGAAACCATTTTTTTAATTCATTATTTTATATTGCTTAATTTTATTCAAAATGAATAATCTAAGGATTAAACTTTTTATTGAAATAATAATAAAATATATATATAAATAAAGAAATGTTTTTTTCTACACAGTTTAATTGATTGATACAGAAGCAAATTTAATGTTCATCCTTGCTCGACTCTTCCTGTGACTTGTGTTGCAGAGAAAGATTGCCAACAGTAAAAGTGACGTGCATTGAAACCGTCTTCGCTTGAAATGTCATCTCTCAGTATTTGAGATGAGATGGGGTGTGATATGACATTGGGCAGCTCTCTTGCCCTCAGAGACCGAACTACAGGAGTTTCTGCTTGTGCTCTCTCTCTCTCTCTCTCTCTCTCTCTCTCTCTCTCTCTGCGGTCCATTTTTTCTTCTTCCTGTTCGCTCATATTGACATTCTTTAGATTATCTCTCTCTGTCATCCCAGTATGTGTTTATTAGCCTTTAGAGTGTTGTTTACATAAAGATTTGCTGCTTGTATTATGTAATATAATTAGATTTTCAACTTCTGCTTTGGTCTGTCCTCATCTGATTTAGGACACCTAACATAACAGCAAAATCAGCTGCTTCCTTTTTAATTTCTTCTTTTGAAGTCATTAATTTTGAGCCCAGATATTTTCTGTTGGAAAATAAGGAAAATGTTTGTCTAAGTTGTGTTGGTAATTTGCCCTCTGTCTCAGCGAGCGAGGTGTCCTGCTGATATCACAAATCCTGTAAAATATTGTGTTGTAGTCCAAACGAGTCATTCGTTGTAGTTTTTGAAAAAAGTGATTTCTGTTAAATAAAATATCTGCTTTTGAATTGGACTTTGAGCTTTGTAACTTTGCAGATCTTTTTTATGCTCAAACAGCAACATTACAGACTAACTAAAGTTGAAAAAGTGAAAAAGCATAATAGCACCCCTTTAATATAACCCGTTGACCTCTCTAGTACTTTACTAGGTTTTAATTATCTGAACATTTAAAGGGGGCCGTATTGTATCCCAATTTTAGCATTTCAATTTTTTTTTTGAAGTCTTTAAAATCTGCTTACAATGTTAGTCAAGGTTCCTTGCACCAAAAACATCATAATTGAGGTTTAGATGACACTTCTGATTCTCACTCTATATCTTAGAATTGAACAGTTTTTACTACTGTACATTTTATACTTTTATACGTAAGTGACCAGTGTTGTTCATCAGAGAAGGACTAGTTGCTAAATACTGAATAGGGAGTATATTTAAATGGGATAATGGAAGATTATGCTGATGATAGTGTGTTACATGACTGCTAAAGTAGTCTAAAACCTGAAAAAAGGTTGAATTAAGCAATCACATTCAAATATCCATTAATATGGTATTCTAATATAATGTGCATCCCTACTATTATTTCAAAAAAGCAAAAAAAGTATTGTTTTTCCATGATATGACTCTGGTAGAGCAGAAGCAGCCTGCTCGTGTCTTACAAGTGACTGGTTCTTGTTTCTCTTTATGGTGATTGATAGGCAGGAGGCTGTTTGCACATCAGTGAGCCTGACTGTCAAGAACAGAGCTGGGCTATTAGTATGCTAATTGCGCTCGGGCAGAGATGAATGCTGACCTCGCGGTCTAAAGGGTCATTCTCGTATGTAGACGTTGCAGATGGATGCAGGCTGAAGTTGTTGACTCAGTCCTATCTTAACTGTCTGAACTGTCGGTTTGCTACATAGAAATGTTTAGTCATACGCAGTGTGTGCCGAGCAGAATAGCCTGTTTGCATTCTCCACTATTGTTTTGTACTGATGACAGCCTTTTTTCTTTATAGCCTGTTGGTGAAGGCAAGCATCACTATTGTTATTGCTTATAAACAGGGATTTCAACAAGACATTTCGGGGCGTATAGCATAGCACAAGCAATTCCAAAATAGTGTTTTTGATTCCCAGGGAATGCATAAACTGATAAACTATATCTCGAATGAAGCCGCTTTTCATTATAGCATATCAAATGTAAATGTAAAAGCATTCAGAACATCTTGCCAACCACATAGCAATGCAAATCACTCACAGTCTTTTTTGCAAAAAAATTTTGTCCTGTTTTCAGCAAACGCCACTTTCAGGGAAGATAAATGCTTTAAAATGCTTTGTGTGGTGTGAATTGGGAGGTGTCAGCAGTCCCATGTGTTTTCAGTTATTCAGGGTGTGATCGTCAGTTCGGGTCACCACAAGCTTGACCGAAATTCTACACTGACATGTTTTATTATGCTTTTCCTCCACTTCGAAATAAAGCTATGAGCTCATAAGATTGTCCTTGTCAAACTGTCTGATGATTTGCATGAAGGCTGTAATAACCTGTCGTCGCACCCTGCTGGTAGGATTTTACCATTCTTTAAAGGACATGGGCATTTCCGAGCAATGTGAATAGTTTTTTTTGGCACTGCAACTGATAGGATCTTTCAGTGCATAAAGCACAGTGTTTATCAAATGTGCAGTTTCCATCGCTAGAAAAGCGTAATAGAATAAAATAAACATTACCTGTATTAAAATTAAATAAAATTTTACTTTAAAACAAATTTAAAACATTTTAATTTAGTTTAATTTCATTCAATAACTAAAACTGCAATAAAAGTTAATAAAAGCTATATACAAGAAAACGGAATTTTATTTTAGCTTTAGTACAGCTTCAGCTTTAGTGAAACTTGGTGTACTAAAGTAAATGTTACGAAGAAAAATGAATAAAGACTGTATAGCAAAAATGACAAACACAACAAAATTACTATGACATAAAACTAAACTACAAATAAAATGTAAATGGAAAATAGAAACATAAGACAAATTCAAAATACTAATGAAGACTATTATAGTATCTGAGTGATACTACAGTAAAACTGGCCTAAACTAGAGTTTAACCACCACCGAGGGACCCAGCCTCCCTGAATGGATCAGCTATCGTCAATGTTTTTGGGAAGGTTTCAAATTCCACCTCTTCTATTTCTCCAGTTGCTCCGCACATGTTTTTCCATGTGCCGAGAGCGGTGACAATTGACATATTTATGTTCCTCAGCGGACGAGCGTGATGATATCAGCCTGGATGGAAGGTTTGACTCGGCTGCGGAATTCCAGAAATTCAACTGGATAAGAGATGAAAGACCGCATCCTGTCCAATAACTGATTTATGAGCTCCACGGCACAGTCCAGGGCTTCAGACTGTGCGCTCGTCCCTCTGCACGCATGATGATAAAGCTGGGATGAGTTTTCTCCAGCATGGTTTAGAGTTCTTAGGTCAAAGGTGGGACGGCGGGGGGCAAACAGTCAGCCGTAGCGCTCATATGTCTCCTTTTCATCATCAAACCCTCTTACCGGGCTTCAAAGACATTCTTGTGTGAAGCCAAAGAGTGTGTCCTGTCTTCCTGTGTCTGTGCACGCTAGATAATTGAACTATATGAAGTCTAGTACAATCTGGCATGCTAAACTGATAGTTTTGGCTATAAAATCTCATTTCTTTGGGATTTATTAAGAAATTGAGTGATTTATTGAACATTTAATTTATTTTGTTTTGTTTTTTGTTTTGCTTTACTTAGCAATTGCCCATAACTCTGGCAAATTCACTATAATGGGAGTTGATTATTTTAGTTGGTGCACACGCTGAAGCTGACAGGAAATGGCCCTTTGTGTTTTGAGGAAACACACGGTGACTCTCCTGACACTCATTGTTCTGGTTGCCATGGCATTTGTTCTCTTGATGTTTGAAGTCACACCTTATGCACACACATTCACATTTCAGGGATTAGAAGCCTAAAATGTCTTCCCTTATCTGTGTTTTGTGTAATTATCATGCTCAGAAATGAGCTTTTGTTTCCTTTTGTTTTCCTCCAATACAATGCTCATTGGTGGCTTTTAGACATTAAGCACTTGTTCTCTGAAGCAGCTATTGAAGCAACACAGATTGGGAAAAGTGCTATAAATATAACAATGCAAAATCTTGAATTTACCCCTTTTTCCTTATTGAAGGTTCTTGGTCTTATTTTTTCAGTTTATTTATCAGTGCATATTATTCTAAAACAAAACATATCTAAATATATAGATTGAACAATTGGAACATTTAAGGATCATCATATTATAGGCATCATATTATAGGAATTAGATACATTGCTACTGCTGTTTTATGTAGTTTATCTCTTTTTCATTATGTTTTAGGTACATTGGCTTGTATGGCTTTATTATAATGCAATAGTAATTAACTACATTTTGAATTGTTCTTGTCATCTTACTGGCAAAATTGTCTGATCACTTTATCAAAAATAAAAACACATATATAAGTGCTGACAATTTTAATACTTATGATTAGGGGTTCAGTATTATATTTAGCGCTGCTAAATATGTTGAAAGTGGTCTGTGTTGTTTGTCTGTAGTTTGATGTCAGTGTTGCCTCATCATGACCCTGAAGGTCTAGAAATCTCGTATGTGTGGCACGCAAGCAGGCGTATGGTCATGTGTGTCCGGAAACAGCACTGTACAGTATAGTGTGAATGAGTTGTGTATCTGTAGTGTGCTATAAAACACTCTTGATGCTCATATTGCTGTGGTATAATCAGACAATATCAGTGAATGCAGATACGCCTGCTCCTCTATTATTCACTCACAAAGGTTTCTTCAAGCATGTCTTCGCTGTTGTCCTAAGGCTGCTTTCCTCTCGTCCCAGATACATCCTGCTCGGCCAGCTCAAATATCAGCCTCCGCTGCAGGTTACGAGTTTAATGTTGCCACACAGAGCTGCTGGGTTTTTTCACACAACAGAGGTTGTACAGATGTAGCCTCCTGCTAGATTTAATCGTAAACTGCAGATGGGGAGAGATGAACTTTTGCGGCAGCCTTATGGTGAATCTGCATGATGTAGTTGCTCTTTAAAAGTGTATGTATTGGAAGGGGAATGTGTAATGAAATGGGAAAATAAATGTTATATTCTTTTTCTTCTTTCAGGACTTGGAGTTCCATGGCGTGATGCGTTTTTACTTCCAGGATCGAGTGGCGGGGAACTTTGCCACAAAGTGTATCCGAGTGTCCAGCACAGCGACCACGCAGGATGTGATCGAGACACTGGCGGAAAAGTTCAGACCGGATATGAGGATGCTGTCTTCTCCAAAATACTCCCTCTATGAGGTCCACGTCAGTGGCGGTGAGGTTCAGGAACACAAATATCATCAAAATGCCATTTTGTGACTTTTTACTGTTTTTTTTTTTTTTTTTTTTTTTTGTAAGTTTGGGGTTGGTAAGATTTTTAAAATATTTATTTTTGAAAGAAGTCTGATGTTCACCAAGGCTACCTTTATTTGATCAAAAATACAGTAAAAACGGTAATATTGTGAAGTATTTAAATTTATTTTTTTATTTCATTACATTTTAAAATGTAATTTACTCCTGTAATCATTACTTCAGTCTTCAGTCCTACATGATCCTTCAGAAATCTTATTTATATGCTTATTTGCGGCTCAAAATTGTTTTCTTATTATTAGTGTTAAAAACATTAATATGTTTACCATGATGATTTTCTTTGTAACATTTTATGTCCTTACTGTTATTTTTGTGCTCCCTTGCTGAATAAAAGTATTAATTGTCACATTGTTGCATTAGGGAAAAGTCAAAATGCAGTTCATAATGCAACATTGCATATAGCTGCGTACTTCCAGAGTATGTTTCTGACCCTAATGTTTTAGTTTATCTGGTTGCATTTGCTGCCACATTTAATATTTGCTCTTACTTTAATTCTAGAAAACATTCTGTCTTTTGCATAAACAATGTCAGGAAGGCCTCTTTTTTGCTTGTTTTTAGTAAGTGAGAGCTTTATTAAGGTTTAGACTGTTCAGTATATTATCAGTTGTTCACCTGATAAAACACTGAAAATGTGACTTTCTACAAATTTTCAGTGGACAAAAATATCTGTAGTTTGTGTAAAAAAAAAAAAAAAAAAAAAAAAAAAAGTCATATTACAACATTGACATTAAATTTCTGTAAAAGTTTGTAAACCCTTTCTCTGAGTAAATGTCATTTTTGAGTAAATGTCATATTTAATTAAATGCAGTAATTTGGAAAAGAATGGGTTTTTGAAATTCCTTGTGGTGTTTTTTTTCTTCTCTTTTTTCTCATAAATGATACTCATCTGGATTGTAGCCTTATTTTGGTTTCAGTCCACTCTGATTCAAGTTCATAGAGAGGTGATTTTCTGACTGGCATAATCTTTCTCTGTGACAGAAGAGAGGAAACTAGACTTGGACGAGAAACCGCTGGTCGTACAGCTGAACTGGAACAAAGACGACAGAGAGGGCCGCTTCGTGCTCAAGAACGAGAACGACATCATGCCCAAGGTGAGGAAAACGTGGATGCAGACCAAAAGTTAGAAAACAAACCCGTCTTGCTTTCACAGAGCCTGGTTCTGTGGTTTGTTCTGCTTGAAAGCAGAAGCTATAGTTTTACGACGATTCACAGAGGGTGTCTGTGTTTGTTCCTGTTGGGTTTTCTGCTCTTGGTTATGTTGGAACAGCTTTTTTAGTCCCCTGCTGCTCAGACGGCCCCTGAAACCATCTTCTCCACAAGCCGACCCATTGCACGTCAGTTAAAAACCCTCTCAGGACATAAAAACACACAGGCATCAGCAGACACTTCATTTCCTCACTTAAGTGGAGCAGATCAATTTTTTTTTCTTTTCGTTTTACTCCGTCTGTCTCTCTCTCTCTCTCTCTCTCTCTCTCCCTCTTTCTCCACTTCAGTGTCTCTTAGTGTTGTGTGCAGCAAGGCTCCCCAAAGAGACATAAAATAAGAGCTAGGAGTGTCTGAGTCTGCAGGAATGTGAGTTTGGGTGTGTGGGTGGTAGATCCCAACAACTTTCTGCATTTTAGGCTGTTTGACTCTTTGTTTGATTGTTCTACCTTCTGAACCACGATATGTTTGAGTCATCAAAGTAAGCACTAGTGGCTTACTACTAAGGTGGATAAGTGTGACCATAAGTGTGCAAATTGTGATTAGGACGGATTGCTTTTTTCAACTGTGAACTGAAAACGTTCTAAAAGTCTGCTGCTTAGTTGCTTTCAGCTCAACCATTTGATGATGTGGAGTTGAAGTGATGTTGTGACATCTGTCTGGCCGCTCTCTTGTAGAGTAAATTGTTCAGCACGCTTGAATTTGAACTCTGCAATCCTTGCTTTGGCTCTCACTATTCACTCATAACGCAATATTTTGAAATCCTCTTGTAAATCTTTGGAGTGTTTCCTATGATGTATTGCAAAATCACAGCTGTGTTAAGAGCTCAGGTCAATAGAAACACATTGTTCCACATAATTTAGCTGTAAACTTTCACCCTTTAAAATTGTATGTGTTACTAATGCAATTAATAATTAAAAATAAATTAAATAAATATTCAATAACAATGTAGTAATCTTAAATGAAAATAATATTAACTATAATAATAATAATGATTCAGAGAATTATTAAAAATGTAAAAACATTTAAAATAATGTTGTAAACTATTAGTATTATAACAAGAATGAATAAAAACTATCATTTAAAATCATTTGCATAATTAAAAAAATTAAAAATAAGTTAATGCACATTTCAAATAAAACAATTAATTCATTTTTTTTTAAATAAAGCAAGTGATGCAGTTTCATTTTTAAACATTTTTTTCAAAATAAAGTTCCACTAAGCGAAAGACAAATAAACATTAAAGAAGATGCTAAGAATTCATTCTAATTTTTTAAACCGAGTTGTAGCCTACTCCGTTTGATATCCCACTGCAATTTTTCTCAACATCTTTTTCTTTATTTTTCCTCTTGATCTCTCCACCAGAGAACACTGACAAATGGCCCTGAGAAAGAGAAGGAGGGGGTGATCCAGAACTTCAAAAGAACACTGTCCAAGAAGGAGAAGAAGAAAGAGAAGAAGAGGGAGAAGGAGGCCTTTTCCAGAATTCCAGATGGAGACGATCACACACTGAACCGCGAGGATGGGTGAGGAGTATCAACTAATTGGGCTTGTATGATAGACATGCACATAAAGGCAATAGTCCTTTTAAAAGGGAAATCATATAAGAGCATCTTTAAAACTAAATCCATTCATTTTTTTTGTGTCTCTTGCCTTAATTATTCGTGAAAGGATTTTTTTGGTTTCTCTTTATGTAGAATTGACTTACTTTTGTTCCTCTTTCTGCTAGAGAGAACTCCAGATTGGCTGCTGAAGTATATAAAGACATGCCAGAGACCAGTTTCACAAGGACCATTTCTAACCCTGAGGTGGTGATGAAGAGGAGACGACAGCAGAAGCTGGAGAAGAGGATGCAAGAATTCCGCAGTGGAGACGGTCGACCGGACTCAGGTTTGTGTGCCTTAATACATCGACATAATCTACACTGACATACAACTGCCCAGATCTACATATGAACTCCTAAGTGATTATTTAGTAGGAGGCTTTGTTATCATTCCACATGCAAAGAGCCTAGCCAATCATAACAGAGAATATTTGCATATGGAATTCTTATGATCATATATGGAAACCAAATTACAAAAGTAGTTCATTCAGAACAGGACACAGACATGAGCATATTATAACTGTGCACATTTAATTTTGGTGCATTGTAAGAATTAAATCTATGGTCATTGAGCTTTTCTGGAAGATAAATAGACTAATTTTATTGCTCTATATGTGTGTCTAGAGACTGTTTGGTGCAAAAATAGCTTAGTATTTGTTTTTCATGTAAAATAGGCTATGATGTCAGCAGTTTGTCTCCATGGGGCAGTGAAAACTGTAATTATATAAAGAGAGCACTAAACCAGAGCCCTGGCAACTCCATTGCACTTGTTGGGACTTTCTGCCAATGAACCACCTACTTTCAAGTGGAAAACCATTCCAGACCTCAACATAAAACTTTATTTCTAAGCTCTGTTCACACTGACGCCTAAAATAGCCTCTCTGTCCTGGACAGACACGGATATTTAGATTTTCCAAGCTTATGTAATCAGGATAATAACGCATGTCTGTAGCCGAGGGTTTTTTAGAGAGGAGGATAATTATTGTGGTGAAAGTAGTAGAGGGTTTTAGTTACTCATCACATTCACCCCGTCCGGTAAGAGTTAAGCAGTGTGTGAACTGGTTAAAGAGGCTTAGTCGAGCACGCGGCTGGGTTTAGATCCCAGTGTTGGGGATGTTTGAGTTCTCACGCTGTGTGCTGCCATACTAATAAAGTCCTTCAACCTACATTGGACACAGCCAAAATTCAGAACATAGGATGTTGTTTTAAGAGGAATATTTTCTGTGCTAATGCTGGTACCCTAAATATTTATAATTCATTTACTAGGCCATCAATAAAGGCCTTGCCATTATATCAGCCTGCCTTCATTGGATCTGACACAAGGTAGCTGTGCATGGAGTTAATGGGCATGATTATCAGCCAGTTCTGATAAATTGGCCACTAATCTGCACTATTAGTTCTTAATTCTCTTCTATTATCAGCCAATTTTAGTAATCTTGAAAAGCCAGGTATCATCTGATTAATTAATGATTAAAGCTACACTATTAGTTTATTAGTTTCACACAATCTCTCTCTTTCAGGAGGGACTCTGAGGATCTACGCTGATAGTCTGAAGCCAAACATTCCCTACAAGACCATCCTGCTCTCAACTACTGATATGGCGGACTTTGCTGTGGCCGAGGCTCTGGAGAAATACGGACTGGAGAAGGAAAATCCCAGAGATTACTGCATTGCCCAGGTGGGGTTTAACACGGTGTGAGTTTTCAAATGCTTTCAGTGAGTTGTACTTTCCTATGATAAATGCAGCTCTGTCAGAAAGTGTTTTTAAAATCTGCAGGATGGATGAACTGATGAACATAGGGCATGTAAAATAATCATTAACAATGGACCTTTCAGTTCTGTGGAAATCTGTGTAAGTTTCTTCAGAACACCATGTGGGTGTGCTGTAGAGTTATAAAGCTGATTGAATGTCTCTGGCGTGTCCGGCTCTCTCCGTGGACCCCTCCTCCTCCTCTTGTGATCAAATCAGGCCTCTGCACGATCTGTCTTCCAGATTAAAGCCAGGAGCTGACATCTGCTTCACCTCTGCTGAGAGTAATTGAATTGTGCAGTTGTAAGGTGCCCCGCCTGCGCACGTTTAGCACTGCACTGAGAGATGTGGGGATGAGGAGGAAGTGTAGAGGAGGAGAGCAGGAAGTGCTTGAAGTGGCCGGTCTAATCTGCTGTCAGCGAATGGCAAACATCGCTGTTGCTCACCAGCTCTTTTCAGACGCCGTCTCAGCCAATCACACCGAGAGTTTCTGTGGCATTGTAATATCCTCTCCATCACTCTGGCCAATATTAATTACATACACAGCTCGTCCATAAAGCTGCTGTTAAATCATGGCACAGGGAGTGTGTACCTGTCACTAAAACAGGTGTCTAATGCCTGCCTGGAGTGCGCACTGTGAAATATTGGCATGCTCTGCCAAAGAAGTCAAGCTTTAGTTTGTTGGGTAAAAAAGTTGCATTTTTAAGACTCTGAAAGTGTGTGCATGTTTGCTTTGTGCAGGTGATTCATGTAAATGATAAACCAGTGAAGGAGGCCATACTAGACGACACAGATTGCCCTCTGCAGATCCTCAGAGACTGGACAAGCGATAAAGGTCAGCCACATGCCATTTCTTAAGCTAATTTTTGGACAAATTCTGGAGCTTTTTGGAACATGTTTCAAAAGTTTGGTGTTGATGTTTTTCAAAAGTTTTTCTGAGCTCAAAGACTACATTTATTTGATAAAAATACAGTAAAAACAGTAATATTGTGAAATATTGCGATTTAGAAGAACTGTTTTATATTTAAATCTAATTTATTCCTGTGATGCAAAGCTGAATTTTCAGCATCATTACTCCAGTCTTCAATGTCACACGATCCTTCAGAAATCATTCTAATATGCTGATTGGGTGCTCAAGAATATTTTTTTGTTATCAGTTTTGAAAATGTGTTCCCTAATATTTCTGTGGAAACAAGTCTTCTTTTCTTTTAGGATTCTTCTTCTTTAAAAAAAAAAAGAAAAAAAAAAGAAATATTTAATTAAATGCATCCTTGCTCAGAAGATTTTTTTTTTAAAGAATAAATCTTATTGATCCCAAACTTTTGAACTGTAGTTTAGATACATTTTATATTATTTATGCCTTATTTTTACATGCTTAAAGTATTTGAATAAGTATAAGACATGAGCCTCTCATTTACACCATGTTATACCGCCCCCTGTTGACTTTAATGTGCTACTATGTCAATTTCACAGAGGCCTTAGTATTCCAGCTGAAAAAGCGTCCTCCAGACTACGCACCAAGGAAAGGACGTAAACCCGACAACAGGATGGGGCCGCCTCACGGATCCATTCCTCCAGAGAAACTGCCCTACCTGGTTGAACTGAGCCCAGGTGACACACACAAACATATACTATAACAGGACATCCTCTTTCCAGGAACTTTAGAGCAGAAGCAGAGTCATTGAATGCTAGCAGAGCTGTTCCTGGATCAGTCGTGTTGATGTAAGCCTGCACTGGAGTTTCAGTTGCACTGATGTGACAGCTGTGAAGAGCGGCCCACTGATTGCCCGCTGACATTCACACATGAGTAGAGCTATGGCCAACAGATGAGTTCAGTATCTGGACCACTGTAGAGTCAACTAGTGAGATCCCTTAAATATACCTTAGTTTCACTCAAGTTGTTTTTTTTAGACTTGAAAATTCACATCATCTAGATCTGACCCTCACTAACGCTGTCTCTCAGTCTAACTGCTTCTTGCATACTGTTCCTCCCCCTGCTACGGCCACAACTAACCCTGTCACTGCATTTATAACCAATGCTTTTTAACCGCAAAGAGTTGAGCAGGAACTCTCCTGATGTGTAATGACACTGTATCTATACTAGAGGCAACCAACGTCGCATTGCATAGACAAAAAAGGCTGTCTACAATGAAAGCTCACTTCAAAAGTTCACTAACCAATCAATGATAACTTCAGGAACAATTCATTGGGTGACTTTTATTTTATTTACAACAAAAAACAATTGTACTTTGCATGAGATATTTTATAATATAAAAACATTTAAGTAATTTCTACGAACTTTATCTGTATTATATTGTTGTTATATTAAATGACTGTATATTATTTTGTTTAATAATAAGCAATTTATTTTGTTTAAATATTATTTTATGGTATATTATTTGATATTATTAATTTTGACTTTTCTATTTAATAATATACTATGTACTATGTATTTATTCAGTTTTATGTATTACATAATAAATACTATGATATTATAATATATTTTAATATTAATAAAACTTATAATAATTTCTTTATTTAATATTATACTTTATACCAAATTGTTTGTTTAATATACTATTATACTATTTTTATTATACTAAATATACTTTATATATTTATATATATTATGTATTTATGTATGTAAACAAGTCTTATGTTTTATATTACAGTATATTACATTATTTTTAAATGATTATATACTCAGTTAACGTTATTTTATATCATTTATTATTTTTTTTTTATTTTATATTACATTGTATTGTTTTAGAATATATAGAGAGGAAAGAAAAATACTTAATAAAATACTCATAAAGTACTTTTATATTATTTTTTTTTTTAGTATTTTTTTTAAAATAAATACACAAGTCATACCAAATCAAATTATTGATTTACACTTTCACGAAAAAAAAAAGAAACTGCACAATCCTTAGCCAAATTGCTTCTAGTGTAGACTGTTTGTTGATTATAATGGGAGAATTATGGTTTTGTCATATTGTGACGTGCTGTTGTCCGATGTAGATATGGTGTAGTATTGGTCGTGAGGGTTCTCTGGGCCTTGGAAATTGAGATTTGATTGACATATTCACTCCTCTCTGGAGTGTGTGTCAGCTGACAGACTGACCACTTGCTTACGGCGCTTTTTTCTCTTTCTTGCTGCGTTTGGTACTCTTTGGCTTTTCCTCTCTCTGTATCACTCTCGCTTTCTCTCTCTCTCTCTCTCTCTCTCTCTGGCGTTTTGTTGGCGTGTGTCGGTGTGTGTCCCGCCGTTCTGTCTGCTCCTGGCTCCTGTGCATGTGTCCCATCCTAGGGCGAGGGAGTCACTATGCCTACTACTACCGTCATCATGAAGGTAACACAAACCAGCCTGCACATCCCACCCTCCCCCAGCTCTACTCTCTCTCTCTCTCACACGCTCCGAAAGAGAAGCTATTAAACACTTCTGCAAAATGAAAACTCACTGACCTACTTGGTGTTTTTGTGCCCTAAAAGTAATGTGTGCAGTTATGTGGTCAAATTGTTGGCACAAGAGGAGATGGATGTGGTACTTTCTGGTAAAGCATATAGTTTTATAGCACCTTAGGGCCTTTCGCACCGCTTCAGTTCCAGAACTAAATGTACGGTACTAAAGTACTGGGACGATTTTGCGCGAACTAGTTCCCAGTACCATTTAAAGGGTTGCATGCGCACCGATAGTGTGTACTAGGACATGACGTAAGCCGGTCGACAGCGATGTCATTTGTGCATGGTATTCAACAATGAAAGCAAAGAAGAACAACTTTAACAACAGGAGGAGGGAGGACTCTGTGATCGGAGCTGTGTTTTTTTGTTGTCTCGTGGGTTTCACAATAATGGACATGGAATGTTGACGTATACGTAAAGCGATTGAAAAAATGGAAAGCAGGACTAAGAATCTCCAACAACAACTGGCAGTGCTATATTTGCTACAAGTGCCTGCACTTCAGTCTCCATATATTTATCGCTGTTTGTCATACTTGGTAAATAAGTTGATACAATGTTTACAGTATGTTACACAGTGTTTTAAATCATGGCGGATGAGGGCGTTTTCGTAGCATCTGGCCAATCAATGTCTACTTACATCACGGGTAGTACCAGTTGTGCTGGTTAGACCCTGCTCTGGAGTAGGAGCTAATTTGGTTCTTGAAAAAGCCAGTCCGGTGCTAAAATTGCACCCAGTTCCTGTGGTGCGAAAACGCCCAAAAGTGGGTAGTTCCACAATTAGTTCTGGTACTATGAAAAGGTTCCTGCGGTGCGAAGGGCCCTATTGTTCCTTGTATTGGTACAAAGTTCCCAGCATTCCCCACTTAGACTCTTACGTAAGTGTAAATATCATAGGGTATTATTTACAGTGTATTCATGGTAAGAGATCCTTGCCTAAAAGTCTGTATTTTTGATTTAACAAAGTGTCATAAAATAACTATAAAGTCGCCTAGGCTGTCGACTGGAAAATATACTTTTCCCAAAATATATACAAACGGTGCTCTAACATCAGTATTATGAAGATATTTTGACACAATGTCATATTTTAAGCCCTATTCCCTTCTTTTACTGTCTGTGCTTTGCATTTTGCTTACAACTCCTAATTGCCAATCATCTCACTAATCTAAGAATTTTAATACAAACCTAACCATCCCATCATCATTTACAACCCAGGATTTCCTATTAAAGTTCATTGTTTCTCAGCAAGTTCTAAGAATTCTGATCAAATTCCAATTTCGGATAGCAGAAGTGTCTATGTTTTTGCTCAGTGTTCATGGAAGGTATTTGATGATTATTAGTAAGGATATGTCACGAGGGATGACTAGACATTTAATGACCAACTAGTTGATTAGTGAGGTCAGTATTTATATACAATACCATTCTAAAGTTTGGGGTCAGTAAGATTTTTTTTAATGTTTTTGAAAAGTCTCTTATGCTTAGCAAGGCTACATTTATTTGATCAAAAGTACAATAAACAGTAATATTGTGAAATTTTACCTTTTTTTTATTATTATTATTTACATATTTTCTAAAATGCAGTTAATTCCTCTGATGGAAAAGCTGAATTTTCAGCATCATTACTCCAGTCTTTAGTGTCACGTGATGCTTCAGAAAACATTCTTATATGTTGATTTGCTGCATAGGAAACATTTCTTATTATTAAGAATGTGAAAAAATGATAAATGTCTGTAATAAATGATAAATGTTGATACATTTTTCTGGTTTCTTTGATTAATAGAAAGTTCAGGAGAATAACATTTACTTCTTTAATTCTTTTGTTACATTATAACTGTCCCTTTTTTATCATTTTAATGCGTTCTTGCTGAATAGAAGTATTACTTTCTCACTGAGTTTTGAACGGTGGTGTATTTTTAGTGTCAGTGCTTTAATTAGCATACTGTACAACCCTGGAAAACCCTCTCGGAGGAGTTGCGTCTTTAAGTTCAGGATGGAAAACAGCCTAATTGCACAGTAGTTTAGTTAGCCCATTGACTAGACGAATTTAGAAACATAGTTTTACATATTCTTAATTACATGGCCCAAAGCACAGAAGTGACACTAATGAGTTGTGCAAGAATGCTTGTGTTTTGAATCGAGTGTGAGTGAAATGCAGACAAACGCAAACGTGTGTGTCTCACTGCTCTGTGGCTGCTCTGCAGATGGCTCAGACTCCAGGGATAAACCCAAACTTTACAGACTTCAGCACAGCGTCACTGAGGTCGGATCTGAACGAAGTGAAGATGGAAACATTCAAGTAAGATGACATTTTCAGCGAAGTAGTGAAGAAGAGTGAATGGTGAAAATACGTTTAAAAACACATCCCTGATTTTGTCGCACCGCAGCTGTTTGGGCCTGGGATTCTGCCTCACCACTGTGACCTGATGCATGCGGAAGGGCTTGTGACCGTGACCCCTGTCAGTTTGGACGCTGAGACGTTCGTGGATGGACAGCGGATCTCCGACACTACGGTTCTGCGCAGCGGCGTGACGCTCCAGTTCGGAGCCACTCACGTCTTCAAATTCGTAGACCCCAGCTATGACCACAGCATGTCCAAGAGAGACCCAGGGCCCATGATGAAGGGCAGACACAAATCAGGGTGAGTCATATTAATTTTTTACCCAAAAAGAGCTGAAAAGCAAATATAACCTGATACGAATCACATTGAGTGTGTCCAGAAAGATTTGAACTCATACAATTGTCTGATCCCTTACTGACCAGCTGTGGCAGCGTAGCACAATGAGCCATCTGTTGTACTGTGTAACATTAGACACAGTGATGGGGAAGCTTCTTTGAAAACTATAGCTTGCCAAGCTACTTAAAAAAAAAAAAAAAAAAAAAAAGTCATTAGCTGTATTTAAAGCTACTAACAAAAAGTAGCTAAGTACATTGAAGATATTTAATATCTTTATAAAAGGATCTTAGCTTGGATGACAGCATGAGAATGAATAGGTGAATTGATACTAAATGCAACTAACACAACTATGAAACACTTTAGTTTCTATATCAGAGTCAAAAACATGTTGAACAGCCACCTTTAACTATAAAAATAATGTATAAACCAACTCTGACTTCTGCAGATCATGGAATGGATCGTGAATCATTCTTTTAAATCACTTGATTCAGATGAATCATTTGTATGATGCCATTCACCTAAATTAATCTAACTTTTCAGTGCTACATTTAAGGACAGTTTAGGAGAGCCTGTTTATTGTGTCATATTTTTTTCAGGATTTTGTGATTTAATAGAAAGTTTTTTTGAAGTTTTAATTCAGGCTTTAAGAGCTCTAGTGATATGCAGGTTCTTTACAGACACAGTTTACACATGTCACAGGAACAGAGCAGATAATTAATTAAGTTTTGACCCCAGTATCTGGGTGAAAATAGTAATCTTAAAGGTACAGTAGCAAAAACCGATGGTTTAGTTCCAAGAGATGGAGTGACACTTGAAAGTGATTATGAAATAACGTAATAATGCCTCTTTTGTGGTGCAAGAAAGGTTTAATAACATTATAAGTTGATGTCAAAATTCTTCAAAAGTGGAGAAAACACACAGTTGCTTATGAGGTGTTCTGTACTTGTGGAGCCATTAGATGGCAGTATTTCAATGTCTAAGTGTCTTGCTTGCGTGTTCTGGTTTGTTTGTTCTCACTTTATGATGCATGTGTGTTTAACTCTGGTGTCTCTCTGAACGACCAGTGCGAGTTGTGTTATGGGATGCTCTGCTGCCATGGCAACAGGAGTTTTTCAGGTTTTGCATGTGGATTTTCTCTGCAGTGACCGTCCTGTCAGATTTCTAGTGTTAAATGCAGCCTTTACTGTGAGAACTGTTGGAAAAGAGGCTGGGAGAGTGACCCGGAGAGGGTGAGTGGAAGGTTATGTTGGCCACAGGCGCTGAGAGACTCTATAATCTGATCAGTGTGGGTTGGAGAGGGGTGTGTCCCAGTGTCATTTCAGAGAGAAACAGTGTGTTTGAGACAGGGCGGAGTGTAGTGACGTTCCCACCAACACACACACACTCTTCACTGTACTCCGCTGTTAAACATATCAGACAGGAGCAAGAGGAGTGTAGAGCTGTCCTGGTGAGTTCATCCACATTTTACACGTGTTTCATGGAGCATAAACGCTTCACTTGAGTTATCAGGTGACTATGAAGATTTGTTGTGCTTGTTTGTTATAAAGCAAAACTATTAACAGTGCCGTGTTTTTGTTTATCTAATCATAAAATGCTAATTAAAACATTGTTTTAACGTTAATTAAACATGTAGGTTTGTTCAGAAACCTGTGTTTTTAAGTAATATTGGTTGATGTGTGTGTGTGTGTGTGTGTGTGTGTGTGTGTGTGTGTGTGTGTGTGTGTGTGTGTGTGTGTGTGTGTGTATACAAATGCATACACACACATTCACATACACTACCATTCAAAAGTTTGGGGTCAACAAGATTTTTTTAAAGCATGATACTGTTCATAAGAACAGCATTTATTTAAAAAAGAGATCTTTTGTAACATACATTTCTTTACTGTCATTTCTGATCAAATAGATACATTTTTGCTAAATAAAAGTATTAATTTCTTTAAAAAAAAATCCCCAAATGATAATATAATATAATATAATGTAACATAATATATATGGATTCATAAGTTTATTGTTTGTGTGAAAAGTGGGGAAAAACAGCATAGCCTCAGGATATGGAGGAAAAAATGTTTCTACAGTACATTGATTGCATTCATTTTAATGCGTTGAACAGTCAACATTAATTGTATAATACACTAATTTTCCCAGCCCTCCTCATTAGTAATAGTTTATTCTTATTGTTATTATGACTTTGTTAGAACATGTGAACTTTCTCCTGTTTAGCTTCTTTATAAAGCTTTTCTAGAATTTAATTCCTGTTTCTTGTTTTGGGTTTCTGAGTTTTTTTAACACAACTTTTAATGCAAAGTAATCCCATGTGCATCCTATTGACATGCATGTGAATATGCAGTAATTAAATCTGCGTTCATTTCAGGTCATTCGTCCATAATGTCTAGGTTCAGTTAGGTTCATTTCCTGCATTGATTTGATGTGAAAACGTCTCCTTGTTGAAAGTGTTTGTGGCGGTAAGCTAATCTGAGTCTCTAATCTGGTGTCCTGATGTTCTGCTGGATAACAGCACTGCACATAGACGCTTGCTGATGGCTCAGTCCTTGTAATATCTGATTTTACTGATTTGTGTTATGTGGAAGCATGTAGGCTGGATGGCATGTTTACTCATACTGCAGGTAAATGCAAAGAATAGTTCCATATGCGCTACTTTTCGACAGTTTGGGATGGGTAGAATTAAAAAAAAAATAGGTTTCTTGCTCTCATCAAGGCTGCATTTATTTGATAGAAAATAATGTAAAAACACAAATATTTAACCTTAACCCAAATTTAAAATGATTGTTTGCTATTTAAATCTATTTTTAAATGTCATTTATTCCTGTGATGGCAAAGCTGAAATTTTCAGGTATCATTCTGATCACTATCAGTGAGTAGGACAGCTGCATGATTTGCATGTAAGAGAGTGAAAATTCAGAGCAGGGCATGTTTTGAATTTAAGAAATTAAGTTGTTTGTGGTTGCCATTGTCACTTGTCGCATTAAAACACCACAATACAGGCTGTTTTTGTGGCTTAATAGAGTCAGAACTCTACATTTTGTAATGTTACTTGTACTGTTTGGAGTTACATAATGTAAAGCTGTTTTCACATTGTTGCCAAGCTTAATTTATTATCAGTATAATCATGTCTTTTGGTTTGAGTCCATCAAGTTCCCTTTAAAAGTACTGTACTTTTCATTTGTAAAGTATTCAATTCACTGGATTATCCAAAATGTATATTACAACATGGTTATTTAATATGTAAAGTGTTTCTAGCTGGAAATGTAATGAATGTCATGGAAATGACTCCCAAGCTGCAGTATAGATGATACCTGAATATACTACGTCTCTACATCTGAACCCAAAGAGCTGGAAACACAGTAGCCTTGTAATTTTGTAATTTACGGTAATTTTGTTCAAACACTGTGTGGCTGTATCTTTAGGCTGTGGGGTTCTGCTCATTCATTTAGACTGGTCAGAATGCCGGCGTGTTATTGATTGTCTTCGGTGCTCATAAACACACACAAATGTATCCGGGTGTTCATGAGGCTGTGGGCCGCTGCTTTTGTTTGACTTTCCATTCAGCTCAGGTTTTATGTAATTGTGTGTTTTAGAGCATACGCAGGTGGTAATATTGTGTGTGTCTGTTTGTTTGGCCACTGATCCTGTTTACTTCCTTGTCATCTGCTGAAATTATTAACTCCTCCCACCCCCTTTTTGTGTTTCTCTCTGTCTCAGAAGTGTGCCAGAGACGACCTTTGACCTTCACGGGGACGTTCATGGTGGCTCTGCTCTCCCTACAAGCAAGGTGCCACATCTGCCTGCTGCTTTCAGCTCTCTGTGCATGTTTTTGTGTGTTCTGTCTCTGATGGGATATTTGGTGGTTTCAGAGCTCAGGGAAGCTGGAGATGGAGCGCACAGGAAACAGTGAAAGAGGCCTGGTGAAACCCATGATTAGAGGAGAACAGCAGGACTTTAACAAACATGACGGAAGGTAAGAATTCTGTTGACACTGTGTGCTTCGTTTTTATAGTTGGGCCAAATTGACTTTTGAGGCCATCAAACATTTAAAATATTTAACTGCAATTAATTCTATGTAATTCAGAAAGAAAACAAGCTTATATGTGTATTTATTCAGTTTGATACAGGATTTTTGTTAAATGTCTCGACTTAAATGTCTTGACCTGTCAGCCTTTAGGGTTCTGATCATTTCTTCAGAATTACGCAAAACTGTGTGTTTGTATATAATAGTTAGCCTTGACATTCCATGTAAAATGTAATTTTTTTTTTTGGCTATATTGATTATTTAAATTATTTTGATTCATTATTTTGATTATTATTGTGCAAATATGAGTGTAGCATTATTAACACATTTTACGTTATTTAATTGCACAACACGTTTTATTATTATGTATTTTTCTAAGAATAGTGGGAAGAAAATAAAAGCAACCTGTTGGGTTGTGTTCATAATGTTCCAAAAGAAAGAGGAAATAATCAAATAATTATGTAAATGAATAATGCAAAGTAAAGCTGGGGCATTTTTTTTTAGAAAGTAGTAGTAATAATAATGATAATAAATTATTATTATTATTATTATTACTGTAAAAAAATGAATTACTTTAAATTAAAAATAAATTATTATTATTTTATTAAAACCTTTTATTTTTTACAATTTTTAAATAAAAAATAAAGTGAAATATTTATTCTTTTTTATTAAGTAAATGATCCTACCCTTATTTTTCACAAATCGTTATTATTGTAATCTTTTTATTTATTATCTTTTATTAGGATGATCTTGTAAATGCATAATTAAGAATTCTGTGGATTTTCCTCTGCAGACAGAGTAGAAAATGTGAAAACAAATTTTGTAGTTATTGACGCAGAAAGCAATGCCATGCTAGTTACATTCTCTGTTTAGTAACAGCAGGTTTTGTGCACGTCAGCTTGTCAGTCAGTGAGGGTCTCTATGGAGTCAGCGCTGGGTACAGGTTTCTATATGTAACCTAACACTCTTCCTCTGTCTGAACCTGAGACACCTGAGCCCGCCGCTCACCTGGCTTCAGTCTTGTCATCAATAATCCAGTGAAGATGAGAATGCTCATTCAAACACACACCGCACAGTTTGGCATCTGTGACAGGATGTTGTACGGCAGGACAGGAGCAGGGTCTCTAGAGCGGTGGGCGTCTGTAGACAGTGGTGTCAATCTGTCCTATCTCAACTGGTTCATCGAGCAACAATTCTTTCCCCGCAGGTCCCAGGATGGCCCAGAACTCATTCTGCCGGCCAGCATCGAGTTCAGGGAAAACTGTGAGTACCACATCCATGTGCAAAGCAAAACCAATTGATCTGTGCTGGTTTAATTTCAGCGATCTGATCTGAACTGGGTCATGTGAGTTGTCTGGTGTGTGGCAGCTTTTTAATGTTCTGTTTGTTTTCATGTTTTGTCATTGGTTTTTGCCGGGTGTTGCAGACACAACATAGTATTTCCACTTGACCTGGTTAATGCCTTCATGTAGTTTCTTTTACTGGCTCTGCTGATTATAAAGCAAAAAAGCCAGCTAATTATAGAAATCGCATGGTTTGCTGCCTCATAGATCAGTGGATGGGAATTATTGATGACTGCTAGAAAACTGGTTTTATCATTAAGTCAGTTCAAGATAAATTATATTGTAATTAACAAATTTTGTCTGTCCAAAATATCGGAAATCAGAAAAAAAAAAAATGTCGAAATGATAATAGAATATTTAGTTGTCCCACCATGCCATTAGGTGGCAGGAGTGAGTATTATGCCAGAAGCCAGCAGTTTCCTTTTGTGTAGATGCATGGATGGACTGAGCCTAGTACCGCTGGCATATCAAAACCCAGAGCAGATAATCACCCACTATATGTTTCATTCGCATTTGTACATTACAGTTTTCCTATTTAGCTCAAAGCATCACAAAATAAGATGACAAACTCCTGTTATGTGTTGTTACTTTATGTCTTGTGGTTGTATGTTGTGTCTTATGCGTCATGTTATGTCTCATATTATCTGTTGTGTTATGAAATATGTTAGGTGTTACGGTGTCATGTTGTGTTTATATGTTTTGAAATGTTATGGTTTTGTGGTGTTATGTTATGAGTGTTATGTGTCATGACAGTCATGTTTTGTGTTATGATGTGATATAGGTATGTTGCGTTATGAAATGTGTTGTGGTTTGTTTTGTTGTGTTATGTTATGTCTTTGTTTATGTTATGGCTGTGTTGTTTTTATGTGTTATTTTAGTTTCAGTCTTCAAATCTGATATAGCTGAGCAGCTTATAAAAATATATCTACATACATGTTTTCAAACAACACGTATACTTTGCAAAATGAATTCTATTGTAATGAACTATTATACTACAGTAGATGTTTCCACATGCTTTTCACTGTGAGCTATAATATAGTGTGATGATCAGTAACGTGGAGTTAACAGCTCAGGTGACAGGCTAAAAAAGAAAAAAACTTGCATGTGCAACTTTAATGGTAAATTAAATTTGCATGCTAACATCATTCATCAGAGCTGCTTTCTCTATCCCATGATTCCCCCATGTAGCCGAGGATGCCTTCCTGTCTGCCATCATTAACTACACCAACAGCTCAACGGTGCATTTCAAGCTGTCTCCCACCTATGTGCTGTACATGACCTGCCGCTACGTCATGTCCAGCCAATACCGGCCCGACATCAGCCCCTCTGAGCGAACGCACAAGGTCATTGCCATTGTCAACAAGATGGTGAGCATGATGGAAGGAGTTATCCAGGTGGGTGTTGGCCATTTTTACTAGAATAATCTTCTGATAGTAATTATTGATCTGAATAATTTTTTACAGTGAAAGTTGTGACTTTATTATATTATAACTGTATTATTTATACTTTAGAGATATCGCTGTAGCTCTGATGTAGAGATTTGTCTGTGAAGTTACATTATACATGCTTTTGTAGTTGTAGTGTTAAAGCTTGTTTCACTCTGCTTTCATCGATTCAGGTCATTGCCTCAGCAAACAGTGCTAAAACTACTGCACTCAGTGTTCCCCCTGTGTTTGTTTGTATGTGGATGTCTGTACGTGTGTATGTGTGTTTGTGTCTCTGTGCCTTGTTTTACCTGATTCATGCACCATATTTTCCCAGCAGCCCATGGTTCAACAGCTTCTGATTGTCACCAAGTTGCCATATTGATATGGAAAATTTAAAAAATTGACTTTTTTTCTCTCGCGATACAAGATTTTCTTGTTGCCTCTGGAAGAAGAAATGTTTGTATATACATTATTGTTTAAACGTTTGGAGTCTGCAAGGTTTTTTTTAAATGTATTTGAAAGTAGTTTCTTATTCTCACCAAGTCTGCATTTATTTGATCAAAAAATACATACATATTATTATAATTCAAAGTTTCAGTTTTCTATAAGAGTGTGTTTTAAAATGTAATTTACAGAAATCCTTGGAAATAATATGCAGATTTGCTGCTTGAAACAGTTATGCTTTCATTGAAAGCATTTGTTTAAGCCTTTTGCTAATTTTTTTCAAGATTCTTTGATGAATAGAAAGTTCAAATCTTTTGTAACATTACAAATGTCTTCACTGTCAATTTGGATCAATTTAATGCATCCTTGCTGAATAAAAGTATTCAGTTTCTTTAAAAAAAAAGAAAAAAGAATTGTGCTCTATCCCAACCCTTCTTGTAAATATAATGAACAAGACTGATTATCAGTGCTTGAATCAAACTCAGTGAATCATGAATCACACTCAATGATAATGATTACAAATTATGGCCAGGCACAAATTCTACAGAACAGTGAAATCGCTCACAGTAACATGAACGAGGAGTCGTTGCTTATTTGCATAAAGTTAAACCTTTCTTCTCGACTGTCAAGTCACTGCATACGGCCTCATTGGATCGCCAATGTTCACTTCTATCATTTGCTCACCACAAATAACTATATAAACGCCTCTTTACAGTTCAGAAATGAGGTCCACATGCTCTCTGTTTGTTTATCTTGTTTGGTCAGCGCCTGCAGGTTTTGAGTGGCCCACCCAAGTATTCAAAATTTATATCTCATAGTCTGACAGCAATTTTCAAATGCAAATATTTTTTTTTTTTTTTTTTTTTTTTTTTTAATAGATCTTCCATTTAACAATTGAAAAGACTGCTGGTTACAAGACCAGATTGAGTTTAGCATCTAAAATGAGAAAACAGACTGTTGTTTATATAAACGGATACAGTCTGTCTCTCTCTCTCTAAAAAAAAAAAAGCATTAGTGTCATAATTAATTCAAATGTTTATTTTCTTTTTCTGAATTTTTGGTTAATCAAAAATCTTAAGCCTCACATGTTAAAGGACCTAAACTTAGAAAACAAGAAACATAATCTCAGAAAGAGAGGGAATTAATGTAAGGCTCGGTAGCAAGAGATTAGGATATTTGGATTTTTTTTTCTTTGTTATTTGAAGTAACTTTTTATCTACTCATATCAAAATGTTCAGTAGTAGGTTTGTCATTAGTCAAATCCTGATTGTTAACATAGTTTTAAAATCATAGTTTTCTCTTAAAACAAAAATAAACATTTGCTGCTTGTTATTGCTATTTATTATAGACAGTTATCTTTTTTTTTTTTAACCTTTCATGATTTCACTAGCACATTTGCACTATTGTTCAAAAGATTTTAAAAATATTTTGAAAGTAGTATATTATGCTTACCAAAAAATTATGCATTATTTGATCAAAAAATACAGTAAAATAGTAACATTATTTAGATTATATTATATTATCGTAATGTAGTATTGTGATGCAAAGCTGAATGTTCAGCATCATGAAGCTCCAGTCTTCAATGTCACATGATCCTACAGAAATCATTTTAATAGCTGATATGGTGCTTAAGAAATATTTCTTACTGAAGTTAAAAAAGAGCATTTATCTAGTGATCTGTAAATGTCATCCTTGGCATCACAGAAAAGCAGCTGTATCTTTACACTTCAGCATTAATTATCAAATCAAATAAAATTGCTCTAGATGACTTGGACGTCCCGTAAAGCAGTGAGTGTGAGAAGATGATGATGTGACCTGTCCTGTGTGAGTGTGAATGTCTGTGTTTACATGCCTGTGAATTCTGTCCCATGCCATGGCTGTTGTTGACAGTCTCTCTCTCTGTCCTGTCGGATGTCTGTCCCCCCACCCCCTCTTCCCCCACACCTACTATCTCTACAGGAGATTGCTGAAGGTGATCAGGTAGGAGTTTGCACTGCTAGGGAGGCGTCTCATTCTTCCTGTTTCTCTCTCTCTCTCTGTTCTATCTGTCGGCTTGGCTCCGTCTTCCATGCCTCTTTTATCCCCCCATAACAGAAAGCAAACAACCCAAGCCAACTAAGTAATCCCTCCTCCTACAGCTGGACGCAATCGTTCATAACCCCTCATTACGACTCAACCTGGACCATGTGATACTAAAAAACAAACTCTGATTGCGGCAACATTTTAATTGCGGCATCTTCCATTTTTGACCTCTGCTTACTGCACTTCAGTGTGGATGAGAGACTACCCCATGTTCTTTTGCTTTGTTTGGAAACTTTAAATTTCCTTTTCATTTGACTTCATATCTGTGGTTAACGTCATTGTTCTTATGGATGCGTCCTGTGGCCAGTATGACGTATTCGGGAGGGTCGGGGTGGGGGGTTGCTGTCGTCGTCACGTGGGATAGACGTGTGCAGGTATACACAGAGGTCCAGTTGCTTCTGGACCGTGTGTATCCCTTCTCTGTGTTGCAGGGATTTGGGATCCAGAGCAACCAGTCACCGCAGCTTCCCAGTCAGTCGTGCCTAGCTTGAGCTAACTCTAACATGTGAATGATTTCTACTCTGTCTGGACGCGGTGACTGGTTGTTGGAGGCCGGGAGGGTTGGACAGAGGCACATGTCTATCCCGGGAGTGCTACTCAGTGCTTCTCATGGCTGTAACTCTTTTCTTTGTTGTTTGTACGTCAGATTGTTTTGCTTTAGCTGTGTGTAACGGCCCATCTCTGTGCATTACAGAAACAGAAGAACATCGCCGGGGCTCTGGCCTTCTGGATGGCTAACGCCTCAGAGCTGCTGAACTTCATCAAACAGGACAAGGATCTGAGTCGCATCACGCTAGATGCACAGGATGTCCTCGCTCACCTGGTTCAGATGGCTTTTAAGTGAGTGTTTGCATGCACATGCATATTTACAATAAACATTACCCGTGTTTCAAAACCTAGTGAGCTGAGATCTTATACAGCATATTTAAATTTATATGTTTATTAAAATAAAATTTAAAGTTCTGGGCAATGATTAATCGCTATTAATCACATCCAAAGTAAAAGTTTTTGGGTACATGATATATGTGAGTGTACTGTGTATATTTATTATGCATATATTTATATAGAAACACACATATAGTATATATTTAGAAAATATTTATATGTATATATTTATATTCATATAATTTATATTATATATATATATATATATTATATATATATATATATATATATATATATATATACATTATATATATATATATATATATATATATATAATTTTTTTTTTTCTTAAATATATCCATGTATATGTGTGTATTTATGTGTACATATTAATATACAATGTGTATATATAAATATATATTAACCAAGTAGTGTATATAATATGTAGATATAGAGTAAATAAAATGTTCAATTAAAAAACAGGTTTGTTATATAAAATGTTATAAAATAAATATGTATGTATTTAAATTAAATATTGTAAATAAAATGCAAATTTAACCTTTAAATATTACATTCTAGATAAATTTCAGGACTATTTACATATCATGTGAAAACAATCCATTTAATTGTAATTGATCATTACATAATTTAACTGTAACTGGTCAATTACAAAAGTGATTTGTCAAATAAGTTCATACTGTGTTCCTGTAACCATTATCAGGCGGCAGGATGTGCTGAATGTAAGGAATGTTTTGGGTCTGGCTTGTGTTGGCTGAGCTGTAGTTTGGGTGTATGAGAGAGAGTTATGGTCCTGGGGCTGGTTTTCAGCATAAACAATGTGGTCGGAGCGCCTCCGTTTCCTTTAAGCATTGGAATGACCAGCTGAAACAACTGCGCTTTTGTGCGGGTTGTGCGGTTTGTGAAGCGGCCAGGTCTCAGATTTACTGTGGGATTCTTCAGGAAGTTCCTTTAGGCCCTTGATGGTGGATATATGGACACTAAATAATGTGTGTTCCTGCAGATACCTGGTGCACTGCTTGCAGTCGGATCTGAATAACTACATGCCAGCTTTCCTGGAAGATCCCGATGAACAGAACCCACAGAGGCCCAAGATAGGTGAGCAGAGACCCAGTCTCATGTTTTCAGATGCAAGTCACCTTTATTTATATAGTGCTTTTTATAAAACAGATAGTATAAAGAGCAGCTTTAGGTAATAAACTAATAAAGGAATAAACTAATTCTGCCATGTAAAGCAGCTCTAAGACAATGGTGTCATTATTCAGCTCAAGTCAGTTCAGTTTTGCTTTAGTTCAGTTTAGTAACTGTGTATGATTCATCAACAGATGCAGTTTTTCAGCCATCGTGTATAAAGTTGAGTAAATTAGTGGATTTTGTTAAAGGAATCACAATTGAAAGAGTTATATGGGGCCACCTACTGGTGGTTTTGAAACTAAACAGCAGATATATTCTACCCAAAACAGTGATATCTTTTAGTTCCTTTACAGTAACTTACAACATCTTAATTTCTTTGTCTTGATCACTGTAGAATTTGAAGTAGTCTAAACAACTAAATGTAGTCTCTATTTCAACTAAATGACTTGGACAAATGGACAAACATGCCCTCTTGACTAGAGCAGTATCAATGTCTTAAGCAACACAGAAATATGCTGAAATGAACCAGAACCATGCAAAACATCTTAAGCAATATAGCAGCACTTTTAGTTCTCTAGAAGAGTGTTTCCTAACCCTTTTGACAAGGAACAATGTGATGCACATCAGGGACTAACCACAAAAAGAAAAAACAACAACAAGCGTTCAAGGAGAATATAAAAAAAACATGTATTTTAAATGTTTTTCAACCTTTTGTATAAATATCTGTTCCAGCTAATAGAGGTAGTTCTTAACATTGCACCATTATAATTGCAAGTAAAGGAATGATTGTATTGTTTCTGTTTATATTGTATTAAAGGCCCTGACTTTCCTCTTTTCCACAGAGGACGTTCTGCACACACTAACGGGCGCCATGTCTCTTCTGCGGCGGTGCCGTGTCAATGCGGCCCTCACCATTCAGCTTTTTTCACAGCTCTTCCACTTCATCAACATGTGGCTCTTTAACAAGCTGGTGACGGAGGCCGACTCGGGCCTGTGTTCGCACTACTGGGGCGCCATCCTGCGACAGCAGCTCAGCCACATCGAGGCGTGGGCTGAGAAACAGGGTTTGGAGTTGGCCGCAGACTGCCACCTCAGTCGCATAGTCCAGGTACCACATGCAGATATATATATCAGTCTTTCACAGAGTTGTTTTTATAGTTAAGCCATTTGAGTTAAGCTATAGTTTATGCTATGTTTACTGCACTATCAATCCCTTACAGACACCTTTTAGCAATTTAGTAGTGCTGGGTTCATACCGAATACCTTCGTTTATTTTTCTTAAGAATTGAATTTTTAAAATACCTCAATACCAGTGTATGTCGTTTAAACAATGTTCGGAACACGACACTTTTTGAGAGAGGTCTCTTTTCACCGTTGCACTGTGGTGAGAGCACAGCTGTATGTTACTAAGCGTGAAAGTTCCGAAACTGAAGCTGTAGAACTAGTAGAACATGATGACACCGAAGAATTAAAAAAAAAAGTTTGAAATTTGGCAAATTGAGGGGTTTTTATTTTTCCCAACAGCAAATTTAGTGCAAACAAACTATATACATATAACTGTATTATTGTAGAAATCTGTGGTGAAATACTTTTTTATTACTAGTAGTAGAAGGACTACTAGTGTTAATAGTATGTTTATTCAAATTAAATATTATATTTTCTTATTTGTAATATATACCATTTGTCTGTATAACATGGTAATACATAGACTATATTCATTCTTGGAGAGAATATTGGTAGTGTCTACAGGGTACTTCTAGGATGTTCTAGTTTGAACAAAGGTGGCACTTGGCCTGAAAGTTTTAAAACCCTCAGTCCTAGTTACATGGAATATGAACCAGTAACTGTCCCCGTGTCTCTCTAGGCAACGACCCTCCTCACCATGGACAAATACTCCATGCAAGATGTGCAGAACATCAACAACACCTGCTTCAAGCTCAACTCTCTGCAGCTCAACGCTCTGCTGAGCAACTACCACTGCGCTCCTGATGAACCCTACATTCCTCCTGTGAGTGAACTGTCTCATTTTGGCTGTGTAGTCCTGGTCTGATGACATGTGTCCTTTTTGAGATAAACCAAACCAGGTGTTCTGCACTTTCACAGTAGCTCTGCTTATTTCCTCTAACCTCAGGGTTTCTCATAATGTGACCTTCTTGTCTGATGTGAAATATTAAAACTCATTACTGTAAAAGGTGCTGTAACTGATGTTAGCTGTTCTAGAACATCTCTCAGATGCACCCCATCTTTCCAAAACTCACCCTTCAAAGCAAATCAGAGATGGAGGTGAAGAGCAGCAGCATGTCAAGTTTTTAGTAGAGTTCTTATATAACATTATGATCATTGTTCCCTTCATGCTCACAGGAGCTGATTGATCACGTGGTGGCTGTGGCCGAGAACACGGCGGACGAACTGGCCCGAAGCGATGGGAGGGAAGTACAGCTTGAAGAGGACCCTGACCTCCAGCTGCCTTTCCTACTGCCCGAGGATGGCTACTCATGCGACGTGGTGCGGAACATTCCCAACGGATTCCAAGAGTTCCTAGAGCCACTTTGCCAGAGAGGTATGGATGATAAACAAAGTGCTGCCATTCTAAATAAGTTTCAGAGCATTTGATGTCAGTTGCGGTGCGCACAATAAGTATCAGGTGGATGGTGAATCAGAGGTTGTTGTCTTTGTTTGTTTAAGGCTGACGTGATGCCATTGGAATGTGGTTTGTTAAGGTTGTGTTCAGCAGTCTATTTGTTTTTGCAAGAGAGCGAAACTGTGTGTGTGTGTGTTTTTACAGGTGTGTGACAAAGACAGTGAGAGACCAGTGGATTTAAAGTTTTAACGTTTAGTGGATGTGTTCTGATCTGTTCGTTGTCCTCCAGGTTTTTGTCGATTGACACCTCATCCACGCTCTCCAGGAACTTGGACCATCCATTTCGAAGGAGCTGATTGCGACAGTCACTTCTCAGCTGACACGTCAGAACTGGTAAGTTATTATGCCAGATCGATAGATAGATCGATAGATAGATAGATAGATCGATAGATAGATAGATAGATAGATAGATAGATAGATAGATAGATAGATAGATAGATAGATAGATAGATAGATAGAGCGATAGATAGATAGATAGACGGTAGATGGATGGATAGATAGATAGATAGACGGGTAGATGGATGGATAGATACATAGATACATAGATGGGTAGATTTGTAGATGGATTAGTCTTTGAGGGCATTAGAAAACAGAATTTTGCATTTGAATTAGAATTTTTTACATTTGAATTTTTAATATAAAGCCCAAATACTAAACCGATATTTGCAAAACAGCACCAGGGAATATTTAATGTCAGTTGATAGAGTGTGTTCTGTCAAGTTAACATTCTCTTATATTCCAGCCAACACTAGTTACACCGCAGAGGGCAATATTTGACCATAGTGCCCAAGCACTGGCTATACATGATATCTTTCTCCTCACCCTGAGCACACAAAGCCCTTTAATGCTCCTCCTCCCCTGTAATTAGTCTGGTTTTTACTGTCTTTCGTATTTTTACATAAGGGATTTGTTAATGTAATGTCACAATCTTATTTTTAATTTTTTACGTAATGTCGGTCCGCCCTATAGCAGACAGAGCTGGAGCTTGGAGCACATTTAAATACCACAGAGAAATCTTATGAACACAACTTGATCGTGTGCCAAACCAACCCACCCACTCCCACATCCCTTTCTTACAACCATCCCAGGACCAATGCTTACCGTAAACTCACATGAGATTTTGGCATGAAATCAAAATCGACCTGGTTTGCAGTTTCTGAACAATACTGTGCATTACCACACATTATTTTAAAGATTTTAAAAAAAAATTGATCACTTTGAAGCATCTATCCTTTTTGACAGACATCATCTAGGCCAGAAGAAATGTTGACCAATAGCAAAATGGGTATTTAGACACTGTTTTTGGTGACTGTTGTAGTTGTGATTTTAGTAGTCTGTGTGTTCGTTAAGATAGCTATGCCAAAAAATCCTTTTTCGAAGGAAACATTCTTTAACTAAGCTAAAAAAGCTTGCTCTGTTGCTTTTGTAAACCTTAATAAAGGCACCCAGAGAGTTTCCTTGCATTACCCATCAGTGTTCATAAAGCTCCACTGCGCTTTAAACCAGCTCTGCTCACACCCCCCAAGCTGTACACAACAATTCAGATTGGCAGCATAGTTAAAGTTCCCTGTACAATGAATGCATGCTATGTGCACCATTTACGCACTGGGGCTTGCTTAAGGAGAGGCCATGGCACGAAAAGCTGGTCTCTTTCTCCCAGGCCCTCTCTGTGCGTAAGCAAGCTCACTGAGGCCTGATGCACTCTGGAGCCGACGCATGTGGCTTTAATTCTTGACTCGTCTCCAGGGCCCGCCGTTTCGCTCTGCGGTCGGCTGTGCTCTGAGAACCAGCAGTGGCAGAACCTCCCTAATTTTTCTCTACTCCTCCTCCTCGTCTTAGCTCAGTTTGCTCTAGAAACGGCCATCAGACACAGCTTCCAGACGCAGCGTGGACCTAAAGCTGAAGTTACAGTAGTGACTTTTTTCCCCCAAGTTAAATCACCTGTCTGCTCTCTCTACAGCCAATGCGGAAGGAACCGGAAATTGTGACAGTGACTTTGAAGAAACACAATGGGATGGGCCTCAGTATTGTGGCGGCCAAGGTAAGAACTGATTATTTTATTTCTTTTTTAGTGATGTTAATTGCGTAATATTGCTCCACTTTCAAAATCTGTGATCATCTTGCATGGATCTGACTGCTGTAGAAGTGATAAATATTCATCTAGAGAGTAAGTGAATGAATCCCTAAATCCTTGAGGAGGGCATCTGGTTTTGGCATAGAACTAGATCTGGTTAGTTTGACACAGTTAATGAGAACAGTTTTAATTTTTTGAGGATTGGTTTTTGGTTTCTGATGTTGGTGGATGCCTTGTTCTGAGTGGGAAGTAAAGGTGTGCCATGGTTTCCTAGGCTCAGATCAAGAGGACATGCTTTTGTTTGATTCAGTCACAAACTGGTCTGTGTGCTTGTCAAACATTCAAATACAAAACGGAGTCATAAGCAAATCTTTCTGTTTCCTTGTTGGACTGAGCGCTGTTCTAGTCTGCTGCTTTCCGCAGTAGGAAATGTCTTCTGGGTCATCACCCTTTTTACAAAATGCAGTCTTTTATGTTGGAGTTTACATCACAGTTAATAGGCTAAAATATTAAGTGTTTTGCATGATTCCACCAGTTGAGCTGGTCAAGCATAAAAAGTTTCGATTCGTTTCGTTAGTTTCGATGTCAACATTGCAAATTAAGGTTTTGTTTATACTCAAAACTTACCAGTTTGACTAATATGCTGTTACAAAGTGCTTACAGATCCAACATGGACCAGTTTACAATTTTACTGTGCAAGTAAATATTTCTTTCTTTTTCAAATTGGGATTTTTTAGTGGGTTATATGGAACACAGTTTCAGTTGAGTAGCCTGTGTTTCACCACTTTTGGTGGACTGAAGAGCGTTTTTCCCAACCGATGTGTTTCAGGTTCAGGTTCGACAGAGAAGAGGAAAGCAAGGGAGGTATAGTGGGAGGAAAAGGGGGTTAACAGGAACTGTTTATTTTCAAAGCAAAACCTTCCCTTTAGTGCTTCTATTTTCATCTGTGAGTGTCTCCAAGGAAGCATAAAGTTTGGTAGCGGTAGAATGGAGGAAAAAAGAGGGAGGGAAGGAGTGAAAATGGGAGGAGAAGGAAAGGAGGAGTGAAGAAAGTGGTGTAAGGCATGCTCTGGGACAAAGGGGAGGATCTAAAGAGAAGGGGCGGTTTGTCCCGGTGTTGAGCTGGAACACAGCTGGGAGCACCGTTAAAACTTCACCTAACTGTTAGTGAGTCGTGGGAGTTTCTCTTATATGACTACTCTGGCTTCAGATATTTGCATATTGTGTTTAGCATGTAGCCCAGGAGTCGCTCCTCAGTAGACCTGCCTGCTTTTGAAAGAGTTGAATACGTTTTCCTGGAGTGCTATTAGTTGATTCCTCCGTTCATTCTCCGGAGCGCAGCACCATGTGGTTCTCTGTGGTCGGGAGGAAGGAGCCCGGTAAGAAACCACTTGACATGGAGTGTGTGTCTTTTTTAATGTGGGAGAGTAAGTAAACGCTGAGAGATTAATGGTGTGCTAAAAAGTCAGCACGGTGGTTTCAGTTTGTTTGCCATCGGGATTGCACTTAAAAGTAAAGTTAACATTAGTTAATGCATTGTTTATCATAAACTACATAAGGCCCAGTGTTCATTAGCACTGGTTAACTTTTCATTCATAAATTTGCGAGGCCTATTGTTTGTTGTTAATTCAGTTTCATTCAATTAATGTTAATCTATACAATAGAAATATTTTAGCATAAGTAAAAATTAACATTAATCAAGATTAATAAATTTTTGTAAAAGTACTGTTCATTGTTCTTTCATTTTAGCTTACTAGTTAGTGGTATCAAGATTATTGTAAAATTGAGTTTTTATGCCCTAATCATGGTACTATAAATTCCGGACGAGGACATGTACACTTGCACACATTTATTCCAGTGACTCTTATCAAGTGAGAGAAAGCAAGGTTTTGCCAATGTAAACAGTGTCATGAGACCAGAGTGCACAAACATGCACGTACACATTGTACAGATGGTACATTTTTTAAAACTATATCAGTTTACGTACAAAAACACACATAAGAGTGACTGTACAGATAAAGCAAGGTACATATCTCCATTTCATTCTGTGCTAGTTTGAGATAAATTTGTACTGTATGTTTCTACATTTTCAGCCTTAGATGTGATGGGTTGTGCTCACTGCGGTATCATGCAATCAGGGTCACAGGGATAATGTTTACAAGCACTGAACACTGAGTTCTCCATCATATACCGCAGTGCTAGTGACTCATCATCACTTGTTGCAAACAATCTGACGGGGTCAGTCCAGCTGGATGGCCGTGCTACCATCACAGGGCTTGTTTTGCTCAGGCTGCAGATGTTTGCGCGATAACAGCTCTTTTGGGATGGTGTTGAGTTTCTGGGGGAACAACAAGGGAAATCCTGACCTCCGTACTTCACATTGACGAGTGCCTACCTGACATTTTCCCACGTTTCTGGATTCGTTGTTCTTCAACCCCTGAAATGACTTGTTGCCACAAGAATCAAAGCCTTCAGGATCAATTTTCTGTTTTATCGCCAAACCTTTCTTTTCAAAGCAAAACTCATTTTTGTTTGTTTGTGTACTTGGCGCACAATAGCTCACTGACTTCCTTCTTTGTGCGCTTCTTGATCTCATGTACGACAACAATTGAAGGATGTGACTCCCATACGCGAGTCCTGGATTTCCTGAGGACTCGGAGAGTGGAGAACAGAAAATCAGACCAACATGGAGTCTATGCAACGTTATGTCCCCTAATCTTTTATTAATCTGAATTGAAACGAAGAGAAACTCACTGTGGCGGTGTACCAAAGACTCTGTTTTGGTTTGCAGGTTCAAAAGAAAACATGACCATGAAAACACTTCTTTCTAGTTGCTCAGGATAGGATCTTTTGACAGTTGTGGGTGCAGCCCATACTCAAGAACTAGTTCACTTCAGTCCTCAGGCAAAATGTAACCTGACAAGCACCTACGATTGTCTAAATAGAGTTGCTTCAAGCTGTCACCTTGCGTTCATCAAAATGATCACGTTTTTGAAGTTTCGTGCCTTGACTCTGCATGTCCAGAGAGAGCGGACGGGAATCAAGACCCTTTGGGAGACTATCTTCTATTATGCCATTCTGCAAGGGCTGCACGATTTTAGTATATGAGAGGACAGTCCCAAGTTGTTAGTTAGTAAAACTTGGGGACATTCTTATGTTTGAAGCAAAAGGATGTCAAGCTTGCATGTACAACCAAACCCTTAAATTATGTTGTGACTCATGTCTTGGACATAATGCTGTCCCTTTACAATAAAAGTTTCATAGGAGACATGTTTTTCCTTTGTGTCCAAAAAAATGGAGCTGCTTTTTAAACGCACCACCAGAGGACCGTGAAGGAAGACAGACCTCTTTGTTTGGTCTTTCTTAACTGAAGCAAGCAGCCCAAGAGTCTGCAGATCATTAGAGCTGGAATGGAGGCCACTCAGACGTGATGAAGACCGTCAGCTGAAAGCAGCTCATTATTGAAAGCCTCTTGTGTTAGTCATGATATTTTGCACACACCATTAGCCGACAGCCTCGGCAGTCCATCTGTCTTCCCTCCGTCTAGACGTGACGGTAAGGACCAGCTACCTTCAGGAGCAAACTACTGTCCTGGCTGCTTTTTTCCTGACTGCTGTGTTTGTTGTGGGTGATTAATCGGGGCAGGAAATGATGGTGGCGGGTCAAGTTTCAGTGTGAATAGATGTATTTTCTGTTTTCCTAGTGCAGCGTGGACTCCACCTTCTCGGTCAGAGGTCAGGCACTACTTTGACTCCCTGGGGCTGTTAACAAATTACTCAAGATCGTTTATGCCTACACGTGCAGCTCCTTGAAGGCTTCATTCACCAATCACAACTGTAAACCCTTAACAGGAAGCTGTGCGTTTGGCATATGATTCCACAGAGAGTATGCCACAAGTGTTTTGAGACTAAAGGGGGTGAAGACTGAAGTTCAGTTCTACCTCTGTTGCAAAGCACTCGTCTTGCCTAAGCTGGGTTTCCAATTTCCTGTATTTGCAATGGCAGGTTTGGGAAGCTTTTCCGTGGACAGGAAGCATCAGGGGTGGGACCTCGAAGCTGTAGACTTTGTTTCCATGTGGTTTTAGGACCTTCAAAGGAAGCTGGAGTTCTGTGATTTGAGCATCTGCTCCAAGTACTGTTATCAGTGAACACCTTCAGACTTCAACACCTTCCTGTTAATGTCTAATGTCTGCACTGCAGATGCACGTGTATTTTTGCATGCCGACTATGCCAGACAGCAGCTTGCAGGGTAAATATATGCTTGAACTTTCTTTTTTGTGGCATCCCTGTTGTGTGTGAAGAAGTTCTTGTAGCCGCTGCTAGTCCTCAAAGAAACGGCGTCAGTTCATCCCCAAGTTTACTGACCTTTATCCCCTTTGAAACACTGAAAGGCAAAAAACCTTCTACTGTGAAGAAGCCTGCAGGGATAACGGTTTCTATATTTTTGCTTATAAGGCATTTAGCACCTGTGAAATATTATTTACAGCACAAGATGTGGATATGCACACATTTGGATATGCCAAGATGTCTTTTAGCCGCACAGACATTATAATTGCCTTTGAACTGTGCTTCTGGCAGTGTCCCTGGAAAGATGAACGTGAAAACAACCACACCTCGAATACAATCCACACACCACACGCTTAGCGACATGCACACTTACGCAATGGGTGTTGAACTTAGAAGGTAAGGTGGTGTTTTTGTTGTGAGTAACTTCTGAACTGTTAATTCTGATTGGACAGTGAGGAATATCTATATATTTGTCTGTCTGTCCTATCATTAATAAATCTATCTGTCTGTCTATCTATCTACCTTATCTATCTATCCTGTTTGTCTGTTTGTCTTGTCATTAATAAGTCTGTCTGTATGTCTATCTATCTATCTTATCGATCTATCCTGTCCGTCTGTCTGTCCTATCATTTATACGTTTAACTATCTGTCTTTTATGTCTATCATTTATAAGTCTGTCTTATCTGTCATTTTACCTGTCATTTATAATTTATTCAGAGATCGCCATGAAAATAGCCTTAATGCTGGCATGGCATTAAAAAGTAAATAAATAAACTTATCTGTCATTTTATCTTACTGTCTATAGTTCTGTCATTTTATCTATCTGTCCATCTCTGTAGCTGTCTGTCTTATTGTTTTGTCTATCTATTTGTCTTTCATTATGTCTGTTTGTCGTTGTTCCATCTATTGTTCGGTCTATAGTTTATAAGTCTGTCTGTGTATTTTTTTATCTTTCTGTCTGTCTATCATTTTATCTGTATGTCTTCTTGCTTTATCTATCTGTTATCTATCATTCTGTCTATCTGTGAATCTGTCTATCATTCTATCATCTGTCCATCTATCCATCTGCTTGTCTGTCTCTCTTATTATCTGTCTATAGTTTGTCTATCATTGTCTTTATCATTAAATCTATCTATCATACTGTCCATAAGGCCTATAAACCTTCAGATCTTAATCTAACATTCAAAGTTTGTCCTAAGTTATATACATTTCATATTATTTTATTTGCAGTTATCCATTCTGTTTGCTATCTCAAATAAAACTGCAGTTAACTCAGTTAATTTTATTTTGATTTAAGGCCATTCAAAATTCAGTTCTAAATCGTCCACAAGTTTGCTCTTCAAACTGTTGCTCTGTCGTGACACTACTTGACCTTAAAGAGAAGAGTGACCATGGAAGACAGTTTCCGCTAGAGCCCCCATGCAGCAACTCTATTCGTAAAACACAAATATCTGTTACATTCTCAGTGTTCTCATTTTGTAATGCAACAACGTGTTAAATGAGATTTTGGGCTTGTGTACTTGCAGGGAGTGTTTGAGTGCACTGCCAATGACTATTTGGTTGTCACAGGAAATAACAAACTTTAAAAGTGAGCTCATTAAATTTGATGACAATATTCTCAATGGAAACATTTCAACCATGCTCTGTTGTTGCATACAGTCTAGTGATATAGTCATTTATTTTCGAAAGAAAAGAGCTCTATTTTTAGTAAATTGACTTCTTTAGCTTTCCAGTACGTAGTGATGAACTGTGCCAGTATCACCTCACCCCTTGTTTTAAAAACAGTAGCAATTAGTTCTCTTGTTAACATGCATCTGTTTTTTATCAGTGGCTTTTATAGACCATGCTCTGTTTCATGTTATGCACGCCAGGTTTTCAGCTTTGATCAAAGCAAGTTTGATGCAGGTTTCCTGATGAAAGGTCAGCTGAGGTGCTCTCCCACTAGGTCTGCACAAGACTCCTGCATCAGCTGTGTTCAGACGGCCTGGAAACCGCCCAGCCTCAGGGCTTCTCATGTGTCTTTTACCGCGGGTTCACTCTTTAATGTGGGGAGACTGGTTTTTGAATGGTTGTTTCTCATCACAGCATAATACGTGCTTTTAAAGTCTCATCAGAGAGATTTTGGGCTTTGCTAGGCGACATCTATCTCCCTCAGGACTTGGGCAAGTTGAGAACTTACAGCAGATGAGAAGTGGTTCACGTGCACAAGATTGGCATCTGTATTTTAGTTTTTTTTAACTCGTTGATAATAAGCACTCAGTGTCCAATGTGTTGCATTAGGCAGTGTGTTGCAGGCCTTGATGCCTCTTGTGAAATGGCATACTCAGAGTTTCAGGCCGATAATTATTTTATCATTGGTTACACTGACAATGAAATGCAGATGTATCTATTATAATACCTAATACAGTGTGACACAAGCAGCCAATCAGAACACATTTGATACCTAACATAACAATATTTATTACACCAATAATTAAATTGTCTCCTTAGTTTCAATAAAGTTAAAACTACTTTTTGTTAGGCGCTTGAAATGTCACTAACTATTTATTTATTTATTTATTTTATTTTTTTATAAATGGTTGCTTGACTGTAGTTTTAATACTTTAAATTATCGGTAGGGATGTAACGATTAACTGCGAGCTGGTTGAAGACGGATTAAATTTGTGACTATTCAAATCGGATTAGATGGTAAACAAATCGCGATTCATTTAGGGGTAAGAGTTTATATGAATGCATGTCTGAGGGGAACATACTGTCTTTAGAAGGGTTTAGATGGTATTTTTTTTACTTATATGGTACTTTTCATCTAGCCTCTGTATAATGCATATTAAACTTCATATGTGCAGCACTGTTAAAAAGAAAGAAAAAAAAAGTTTTGTTTACAGCAGACACCAGTGAAACACATTAAGAGCCACCTACTGGCAGAGAGTGAATCTGCGTCTCATTCAGCTCGTCTGCTGTTTCATGCAGATATTTTTATGTATAGTTTCACAAAACTGAAGTCAAACCATTCTGTTTTTGCTTCAAAATTTCGAAATTATACATTCTAATTTAGATTAAAAACTGTTCATGTTGCATGTATGCAGCATCTTTGTTCTGATCATGATTAAAATGCAGTGGTTGCCTCTAATTTTAAATGGAAAGAACACAGACAAAGCCTTATTTTGTTTATATGAAGAGATTTATTTTATTTGTGTTATTTATTTTATTTGGGGCTTGTTTTAACATTTACATTTTCATACATTTACATTATATTTAAATTTCGTCATTCAGCAGATGCTTTTATCCAAAGCCCACATACAACTGAGGACAAAAGAAGCAATCAAAACCAACAAAAGAGCTATATTAGTATATTATCATAATTATATTTCAATTTCACAAAGAAATGTGCAGCATTTTGTCAAAGCAATAATAAAAGGACACATTTAATTTATAATTTATCTTAAATCTCATTTTGTTTAAAAAATCTAATAAAATTGTGAATCAAATCGTGAAATCAAAACTGTGAATCGAATTTTTTTGTGAGTTGAGTTAATCGTTACATCCCTAATTATCAGTTCATTGTAGCTTGGAATACTGCAGTTTAAAGTAGCTTTCCAAAACTTGGTTAGTATTCCCACCAATCCACCCTGTTTGTTGTGCATACTCACTATGAGGAGGAGTCATTGTCCAGGATCATATCATAATGCCATCACAACATACAGGATAGAAGTTATTTGTGCTATAGGTCTTTAGAGCACATTGCGTTAGGTGGTTTTTATACATGTGCACCACAAGATGATTTATGACATCTGATTGCATGTTTTCCCATTGCTGTTTTCCTTATTCCATTACCTGTTCTCACATTTAGACTGGTTTTGTAGCATTTTAATCGTGTTATAAAACGTTATTGTCTTTTGAATGTGATTTGCATGCAAATGGCTCATCTATCTGTATTTGGGGACCACACCCTTGAATTAATGCTGTGTGGTTTTTTGGAACTTTGTGGTTTTTTACTTCTTTTTTTTTTAGACTGTAAAGAATGTTAAAATTCAGATTGGCCGATTGCTTTGTAACTGGCATGACCTCAATCATTTTAGTGGCCTGTAAGCGCACAGTACATGTTGATATTTTTCTTATATTTGTGGTTAAGTCCTGAATGTTAACTGAGATTTCTGAATGATATTCGTGTGGTGTTCATGTTTCGGCTGTGTTTGAATTATAGGATGTGTTTATGCCAGTGTAATGTGAGTGGGTTATGGGGGTCTGTGGCTAACATTGGCTTTATTTTCAGAGGGCAGAATAAAAGAGGTTGCTGGTTCAGTTTAAAGTTTCTGCACAAGTTACATTGTTATTAACATTTGAGTGTGTGTGAATCTTTTCAGAGAGCCTAAAAACAACACATACAACAGCAGAATACTATGGTAAATGTAGTCGGCACACTCATAGCTTGCTGATCGGCATGGGTTTTTCATAAACCAGAAGAGAAACCAGATCTAGCGGGCTCAGCCTAGAGCCTACATGGCGGGAATGTTGTAGACTTGGGTGGCGTGCCATTTAGTAAATGGTTTGTTATGACCATGAAACCATCATTTGGAGTTTGGCATGGGCTTTTAGAGATCTGGCCCTGGAATTCAGAAGTACATACTTTACTGTTGAAAGAGTTCATATGAGGCTGCTAGAACACAGTAGATGTATGTTGACTTCTAAAGGAGCATTACTTCCTATTTTCCATTTAACAGAAGTGCAGTTATTTAGTTCTTTTTCGTACAGTGAAAGTGGATGGGGACTGGGTTTGTCAAGCTCCAGAAATGGGTAAAAGTACCATTTAAAAGTGCTTTAAAGTAGTCCATATGATTTGTGTGCTATATATAGTACCGTTTAAATATTTGGGGTTGATTAGGCTTTATTATATTTAGCATTGTCAAACGATTAATCACGATTAATCGCATCCAAAATACAGATTTTTTTTTACAGTGTGTATATGTTTATGTATATATAAATACACACACATACAGCATATTTTTTGAAAATATTTACCTGTATTTACATGCATATATTTATATTCATGTAAATTCATGTTCATTATATATAAATGTATTTATTATTTAAACGTACCATATTTTTATTAAATGTATAAATGCGTGTTTGTATTTATATGTACATAATAAATATACACAATACACACACATATTATGTAAACAAAAACTTTTGTTTTGGATGTGATTTAATCATGGTTAATTGTTTGACAGCACTAATTATAATGTTTTTGAAAGAAGTGTCTTATGTTCACCAAGACTGCATTTATTTGATCAGAAAACACAATGAAAACAGTAATATTGCAAAATATTTCTGCCATTTAACATAACTGTTTTTCTTTTTAAAAAAAAATTATAATAGTCTTTACTGTCACTTCTGACATTTTTGAACAAAAAAAAGCAAAAACAAAACCTTACAGACTCTACTCTTTTGTTAAGTCTTTTCAAATCGTCATAGGATAAGTTTCTGTACAACAGCAGACATTTACTAGGTTAATATTTCAGATTGTGCACATATTCGAACATGGTGCTTCTAGACACTTTCAACCTGGTTTCACATCAAACATCATTAATTCTTGTGTGTTTTATGAGTTTATTATTAATGCAAATATACACAAAAGAGTAAAGTATTGAATTTTCTTTTTCTTTTTTAAAAGAAAAAAGACAAAAAATTGAATTTAGGTCAGTGCTGGTTTTGCTATATTTGTGCTGATGTGAGTGTTTGTCAAAATTACTTGTCAGGTGTATGAGTATGAGCAGTTTGTTTCTGTATGAGAAAACGGCAGAGGTGGCTGGGAATGTAATACAGACCTCACATTTTTAGAGTTAACTTTTAGCAAGATCCCCCTCAAATAGAACCGCTGGCAGCAGCCAGGGGATTTTGGGTACTTGCTTGCTCAAATAGCAAATCCAGCCATCGGGAAAAAACAAATGATACTAACTTTAAACCGCAGTCCTCAAATAAAAACCTTTTAAAGCTCATGTCGCTGGAACTCCGTCAGCTTAAAGCTTTGAACAGACCATTTAACTCCGAGTTATGGAGCATTACGTGTTAGAAATGTTATGTTTGAGTGTTGAAACTTGTATGGCATTACTATTTCAAGTCTACAGGATGTGCTTCAATGAATGCATCGTTTTATCTTGAAGTTAATTACTAGATTTTATTTTGAAAGATGCTTTTCTAGCATGCAGTGCCATTTAGGTCGAGCTGATATCTCAATGAGTGCACAGTCCTACAGCCAGATGGCCCGTGTCAGATGATGACCTCTGACCCGGGATATAGGATGAAGATTTTAGAGAGGGTTAATCATGGCTAGTTTGAACAAAAACTACTTCAGATCTGGTCTGAATTTATGAATGAGTTTATTTTATATGAATGTCTTCACTGCTGGCTCCAGATTTATAGTCTTTCATGAATGAATGCCTGGTTTTTTCTTCGTACAGCAGTTTCCACAGCGGAACTGGTGGAGCCTGTAAATTACACTTAGATCTTTTCTCAGAGTGCTAATAAACAGTTTCGCTCTTTCTTTTGTGTTTTTTTAGGGTGGCCGGACAGGACAAGCTTGGTATTTACATCAAGTCTGTTGTCAAAGGAGGTGCGGCAGACATAGTGAGTTTGGCTTGGTTTTTATTGTGATGTTCTTTATGGGCAAATGCAGATGCTATGACCTCATTTGATTTTGCATACTTACTAGTGTTATTGATAGTACTCAGTACTATATTTGGAGTTAAAGCTGTAAAATCATAAATCATAAAAAGTAAAAATCTTTTTCAACCTTGCTGTTTTATGACTGTTTGAGTCTTGTTTTCTTTTTAGGATGGGCGTCTGGCTGCCGGAGACCAGTTGCTCAGCGTGGATGGAAGAAGTCTGGTTGGCCTCTCGCAGGAGAGGTAATTCTGTAGCATTTAGACCTTTAATAATGGGATTTTAATAAATTTGAAATGGACTTACAGGTATAGCATGCAATATACCGGCTATGTCTAAGAGGACTCGGTTAAATAAACAAAAAGGATTGCATGCTAGAAACCATTTTCATTACACCACATAAGCAAGGATTTTCCTAATAAGTGGAAAGTGAAATGACTTACAGGTATGGTGACCCATACTCAAAATCCGGCTCTGCATTTAACCCATCCAAGTGTACACACAAGCAGTCGAAGTGAACACACCGTGAAACACACCCGGAGCAGTGGGCAGCTATAGATCCAGCATGGGAGCAACTGGGGGTTCAGTGCCTTGCTCAAGGGCACTTCAGCCATGGGTATTGAGGGTGGAAGAGAGCGTGTTCAAAAATCACTCCCTCCCACCTACAACTCCTGCCAGCACCGAGACTCGAACCTGCGACCTTCTGGTTTCAAGTCCAAATCTCTCACCGTTAGGCCACAGCTGCCCCGCACAATTAATATACACAATTAAGTGGCGTAAGAACAAGATATGACTGACGTCTCTCAGTCTTTAGAACATCGTCGGGCAAAAATGACTCTTAACGGAACATTTGAATAAGTTCTGGGTATCATTAGTGGGATTATTAAAGTATTTGTCATGATGAATAACGTACATTTTTTTAATATGCTTTTACAAAAAAATGCACTCTTTAAAATATTATCACTGAGAAGTTGAGTTTCTCACACAGTGGTTTTTCTTGTAATTTATCCTGGATTTGACTTGAAAGCGTAATTATTCCTAGTTTTCAGGCATTAAGCTGTGCAGCACAAAGCACCTTTTGTTTGCAAAGTCAAAACAGCTTAAAAAAATGTTCTCATTTCTGTCAGAAAAATTGCATTAATGCCTGTAGTTTTGAGATGTGGTGGAATTGATGAAACTCTTAAATCTGTGGATTCGAGTTAAATGAGAAACATATGGCTCAAAACCACTTGTGAATGGACACAACTTGAGTTGCCTTTGGGATTCGTTCCAGCCTCCGTCTCTTGTTTACAGTTAGCCGACGGCAAATCCAAACAGACATTCTATGAGATTAGTCTCTTTAAATAATCTCTTGTGGGATTGCACAAGTAATGCTTTGAACGTGAAATTCGTTCATCATAGTCTGCAGTTTTGTGTGTTTTACTCAAACATGTCTCTTGTTTTGTAGGGCGGCGGAATTGATGACACGAACCGGCTCTGTTGTAACACTCGAGGTGGCCAAACAGGGAGCCATTTACCACGGCCTGGCCACGCTCCTCAACCAGCCATCCCCCATGATGACCCGTGGTAAGCAACTGCGGCACGAATATATATTTAAATCTCTAGCGGGCTTGCGTGTGGGAGCTGCAGTGTTCCGCTTAAAAAATATCAGAGGCTGCCACACAGCGTGCTAGCGTGACTAATTCCTTAAAGAGGTGGAAATGTGGTGGATCTGGCACCCGCAGCGTTCCCAGTCACACATGAAACGGTTCAAGAGTTTGCGTTAAATATAAATGCTTTTGACATATGTCTGGTAGTGATTCTGATTTGGTGCATTGTGGATGATTTCCCCCATTTCATAGAGATGGGCACTTTTCCAGTGCTGAATTTGGTTTAATTCAAGCCTCTTTTTCATCTCCGCAGCATCAGACCGTGGGCGTGGAGACAAGGGAAAGATGAGACCAAAGAGCGAGGGCTTTGAGCTCTACAACAACTCTGTGCAGAACGGCTCACCTGAGAGCCCCCAGGGCACTTGGGACACCTATCCTGAACCAAAGAAGGAGGACAGGTTGTTGAAGAACCGTGCAGACCACCGATCAAGCCCAAATGTGGCTAGTAAGTGTGCCACTTCAAAACGCTTGGCGTATTTGTCAGTGTGGTTCATTTTAAAGTGGTTGACATTATATTAACATGTATTTTTTATTTCATTTTTTCCCTCAAAGACCAGGCCCAGAGTCCAGGCGGGAAGCCTGTTTACCCAGGAGCCCCAGGAAAGATCACTTCGGTCTCGACGGGTAACCTCTGCCCTGATGTGAGTACACACAGTCATCGGCACCTCTGAGATGAATGTTGCACATTTGTGCCAAAACTCTCTTTCCCTAGTGAATTAAAAGTGTTTCTAGCACTGCTATTTAGCAACACTGGCATTGGATCTACAGTGCAACCTGTGTTGTCTAACTCATTTTTAAAGAATAAGTGAATCAGTGGAATAAGGTCAGCTGATTCCAGAACAAATGAATCTTACGAGCCCTTTTTTTTTTTTTTTTTTTTTTAACAATTCAATAGTATACCACATGAAAAGTGCAGATCAACCATTGTCCAAAGGCATGAGTTGGAAACATACAGTACAGTGTGAAAAGTACAGTCCAAACCAGTTTCTGAAGAAATGAGTCTTTTGACTTGATTCTTCTTGGCAAATTAAAAAACCTACCATGTGAAAATTATATTCCAACCGATTCCCAAACAAATGAGTCTTATCACTTGATTTGTTTTTTGTCAAATCAAAACATACAGCATGAACAGTATAGTTTAACCATATTATTCTTTTTTTTTTAATTAATTAAAAACATACCATGTGAAAAGTACAGTCCAATCGATTCTCAAGCAAATGAATCTTATGAGTTGATTCCTTATTTGCTGAATCAGAAACATACAGCATGGCCAGTGTAGTTTAATCAATTCACAAACAAATTACTCTAAAGAGCTGGTTCTTTTTAACGATTAAAAAAAAAAAAATACTGTATGAAAAGTATAGTTCAACCACTTTCCAAATGGATGGGAGTCTTATGAGTTGGTTCTTTTTTAGTGAATCAAAACATACAGCATGACTAGTGTAGTTTAACAAGTTCTTAAGCAAATTACTCTTACGAGCTGGTTCTTTTTAGTAAATCAACGAAATATGTACGTAGAATTGAATCAATTCTGGACGATTCCGAGTAAGTACGAGTAAGGGGCTACTGGGGAAAATAACAGCAACCTACACCCTATAACTGAATTGAAAACGTATAAATAGCAGTGTTTGACACAAAAATATATTTTGTTTGAAAAAAGAAGACGTAAGATTGCTTCACTGGACTTCTGGGAACACTGCTGTGTGACCTCAACAAATTGCAATGAACCTTTTAAAACCAACCCTAAAGTGAATCGTAGTATTTTGTCATGCTACCTAGTTAATTTGAAAAATGACTCATTGCTAGAGAAGCTAAATGATTTTGTACACTGCTAAGCTAGTGACACACTGCTGAAATATGTAAGTTAGTAGTGCCATCTCTTATATGTGTTACTACTTTATATCCAGAAGAACATGAGAATAGTTAATGCTAAAATGTGTTGCACTTGTTTTTTTGTAATGTGGTTGGGTCTTCTTCAATGAAGCCTCCTCTGGTTTTAATCAAATCACCAGAAACTCTCAAATCCAAACACACACTAGAACATGTTTTTTTGACTCTAAAACTGCAGCCTAATAGAAGCCTAATAAAAACCTGAATCGTGACACTTTGTTGTGTTCTTGTTGTAATTAATCCTAATCATGTCTGTAACCACATTCTGATTGGCCAATCACTCTTTGATCCACATTCCTTGATTGTCTTTGATTTATACACATGCTGTACATGCAAACTCTTATGCTAGTTTCTGTTATCAATAATAATGCACTAAAAAGAGATGGAAAATGAATCTAGACTGTCACAGCTCAGTCTAATCTGTCTTTACCCTGTTTGTCCGACAGGAGGAGCCCTCTCCACCCCATCCAGAGGCGTATCCCATCCCCACTCAGACATACCCAAGGGAATACTTCACTTTCCCAGCCTCCAAATCTCAGGATAGGATGGGCCCTGGCCAGCCCTGGCAAAACAATGAACCGGAGCCTCTCCCCGCTATGGATAACCACTCTAACAACAGCATGGCTATGCAGGTTAGCCTTTTTAGGAAGAGAAAGCATATGAGTGCTGTGTGGTGTCCTGGTGCCATAGTGGTATCATGACTCAAAACACTGGCAGTACCACAGTATTTTTCAACACTAGCACGATAACTGTACATTATTTAATGCTTGTTTTTTTATTTATTTATTGGTAAGATAATGTATAGTAACCTATATTGTTATAATGAACACTACCATTTAAAAAAATGAGATCAGTAAGACTATTTTGAAAGAAATAAATACTTTTTTCAGCAAGGATGCACTAGATTGATCAAAAGTGACAGTAAAGATCTTTATAATGTTACAAAAGATTTATATTTCATATAAATGCTTCTCTTTTGAAGTTTATATTCATGTAAAAATGAATCATGAATCTTGAAAATATACTGAAGACTGAAGAAAAGGCTGCTGAAAATTCTGCTTAGCATCACAGGAGTAAATTGTTTTAAGATATATTCAAATAGAAAACAGTTGCTTTAAGCCCTGTTCACACCAAGAACGATAACTATAAAGAGAACAATATTAGCGTCCAGACCAGCGAATGATATCGTCTATTTATTCTAAGCGCACGTGCATCTGCCGCTTTAAATTCTCGAGTTGTTATAGCAGGATGGATTCTGATTGGCTGTCAATGTTTGCATCATTCATAAGCTGGAAAAAATTGTTCTGAAAATGATTCCAACAATATAGTTACTCTGTGCCTTTATCGTTATAGTTGTAGTGTGGACTCTGCTTTTCTTTAATGTTGAGAACGATTTTTAGAACTATATCTTTATCGTTATCTTTATAGTTATCATCCTTAGTGTGAACAGGCCTTTAAATTTTAATATTTCACAGTTTTTACTATAGTTTTGATCAAGTAAATGCAGCCTTCGTAAGCCTAAGATACATCTTTTAAGAACATCAAAAAGAGAAAAGAAACAACCACAGACTGGAAGCTTTTTATCTGTAGTGTATATTGTAGCTTTCTAATATGCTTTGCCAAAATGTCAGTTTAAAAATCATTTATTTGATTTTTTTTTTTTTTTTTTGTTAAATCTTTTAATTTTGTTTAATTGTGCATTATTTAACTAGTAATTTAAATTATATTAAGCATGCCTAAGGACAGCATCCTTTAAATGTGCTTTTCAAATGATTTTTTTTTATTTTATGACATTTTGTCATTTGAAATTATAACATATTTATATTTTTTTTATAAATATATATTTATCTAGTTTTACTTTGGTGTATCTATTAAATTTTGGGCCTACTTTTTCATGTGTAATTCCTATGTAGGCACAATTTAAATTTGTCTGCAAAACCCAATTTTTGCATTACTTTGCTAGCTTTTTAAGGCTATGTTACATTAATGTTACATATATATCACATTTTTGCATAAATATGAGTCTCACTGCGGTGTCATTGTGCCCTACTAGCGGGTAGCGCGCTCTCAGGAGGAGCTGTGTGAGATGCCGGGTGGGTACCCAGGTGAACGCCTGCGCCAGGAAGACCTGATGCACCTGCAGCAGCAGCAGCAGCGTGACGCCGAGTACCAGCGAGGCAGTGGGGAGCACTGGAACCACCAGATGTCCTCCTCGGTGGAGTCCAGCAACTCCAGCCAAGAGCACCTCAACTACTCGTCGTCTTCTGGCTCTAGGATACAAGGCAACCACAAGAGTGGCCCTGGCCGCTGGAAAACCCCGATAGCACCCCATTCCGGCTCCGTGGGGTCTCCCAACCTTCCCGTTCAGATCTTCCACCTCCTCCTCCTCCTCCTGTGCACTACGACTACGAGCCACAAACTGACCTGCCGCTCCCTCCACCGCCCTCTGTTACACAGCAACAGGCAGCGGCCGCCGCAGCCATGGCTGACCGCAAGGGGCACGAGGAGCAACAACGCTGGTATGAGAAGGAAAAAGCCCGGCTTGAAGAGGAGCGAGAGAGGAAGAGAAGAGATCAGGAGAGGAAGCTGGTGCAAATTCGCAACCCTCCCGGCCCAGTCATGCACAACAACCAGCACGGCCCATTGCCACCCGCCCCTCAGCACCAACAGATGCCCCATCCACAGCCCCCCATGCTGATGCCCCAACCGTACCTTCCCCCGGTCCAGTTGGCCCAACCGCCACAGCCACAACCCGCTCGACCCGACAAGCTATCCAGCCTTCCCCGCCAACCGCCACAAGACACAGTAATTCGTGACCTCTTGCCCCAGCAGCAGCCACGCACCATCGAAAGACGTGACCTGCAATACATCACCATCAGCAAAGACGAGCTGTCCGCCAGTGATAGCCTATCGCCCGACCCCTGGAAGAGGGATGCCCGAGAGAAACTGGAGAAGCAGCAGCAGCTTCACATCGTGGACCTTCTAGACAAGGAGATCCAGGAGCTTCAGGCCAAACCTGAACGCACGGCTGAGGAGAACGACCGTCTGCGCAAACTTATGCTGGAGTGGCAGTTCCAGAAGAGACTGCAGGAGTCCAAGCAGAACGAGGAGGATGAGGAGGAGGAGGATGACGAAGATGTAGACACCACGCTAATTATGCAGAGACTGGAGGCTGAGAAGAGAGCACGGGTGAGCAGACATGGGAAGTGGGATAGCTAGAGTTTATTGGGTGGATAAATTTTTTTTAAAAGTCAACATGAAATCAAAAACTCACCACATTTCCTTTCTTAATGCAAAGTCTTGGTCTAATTTGGTAATGATTTATCCATAAAAGTCTTTGTAAACTTATTCCACATCTGGAACCACCCAGTAACTAATCTACAAATGGTATAGTAGTTGTCACTGCATATTAAGCTATAGTAAAATATACAGTTTTTGTTAATTGCTGATTGCTATAATGTGAGATTGTGAGATAAGGTAGTATAATACTCAGGGTCCGGTGGTTCCATCGACAAAAACATTTAAAATTGTGAAGTCATCTTTATTGAATATAAATTGTTCTAGTTATGCTCAGTTTCAAAGTATTTTGTAAGGAAAATCTGCACTGTGAGTGCATTTGCTTATTTAGAAATGACAAGGAAAATTTGAATGGAATATTTGATTCGAAAAAATAATGGAAATTCATGTAATGTTAAAACATGGGAACCTAAAGTTTACGGCAAATGAGATACACTACTGTTGAAAAGTTTGGGATCTTAAATCTACCGTGAGATAGTTGTGAACTTCTGCAATGCTGATTGAAGTCGAATTGCAGGTCTTTTTTGTGATTATGTTTGTAGACTCTTGCGTTACGTTTGAATCCGCAGTCAGCAGCAGGACAGACTGGTGATGGAATCATTAACAACTAACCTGGGATTCTCTGCGTGATGCTTTAGTCTCCGCTGTTATAATGAATGTTTTGCCATGTGCTCCTGCAACATGCCTATGTCATTGCTTTTCCATGCTGCACTGCTGATGTATATATATGCTGCGCTGACGGAGGGGAGGAGCAGGGCTTTCCGATGCCAAGCACTGGAGCCGATTCCACTGCTTGCACCAGCATCAACCTGCCTCGTCCAGATCAGTACATCTCTCCTGATCTCATCTGCCATTTAAAAATGAAATATTCATTTAACTTCTAAAATAAATCAGCGATGGAATCATTTCTGACCTGTTGCTACTGGCTAACCAACATCTTAGGATCAGAATCAGGATCATTTGAAATGTGCTTACAGTTTGTAACAAGACATGACCATATGTTTTTTTTTTTGTGTTTTTTTTACATGCAAGGCCTTTTCAGGCACATATTAAGTCTTGTGAAGAATTAACACTTGATTTAACATTGATTTTGGTAGTAACTAGGGTTGGGTGATACAAAAATACGTAAATATAATTATGTAAATATAAGTTTTTTTTTAATAATCACATTTTATTTCTGTAGCACATTCATTAAAATGAAAACAAAAGCAGGCACATCACTGGAAAAAAATCTCAGACGGGGTGTGCCACAAAAAATATTGATAATGGAAAAAGTCAGCACACCTAGGCTCCAAAAATACATATAAAAAAAAAAACATTTTTTAATTAAATATAAAAATTAATTTTATTGCACTTTTGTTGAAATAATAAAATTAAAAACATATTAACAAAATAAATATTTTTTACATTTTAGAAAATGTGTGTGTATATGTATATATATTGCACCACTATACAGTTTAATATATATAGAGTATAATAACCTTATAATAATCTATTTTATAAAACTTAACATTGAGTATTGACTAACAAATCATTGAAATGTACCTTTCAAATGAAACTGATTTGTTGTGATTTTTTACGATGCATAATGGCTAAATGTGTTAAATATTCAAATTTGCCAATTGATTTAATATCTCCAAAAATTTGATGTAAAATAAATATTAGATATATCACCCAGCCCTTTTAGTTACTAAAGGCTTAATCTTTGTCCAGAAAACAGCCTTTAATGAGCCTCTAATGTCAAAACCGTGAGTTTAGTGCGGTTTAATTCAGGCTCTTGACTTCTTGGTGGGCTGGCGTATGTGCAGCATTTCCAAACAGCTTCCTTGTGCTTTCCAAGTCTGAGTCTTTCAGTGCTAGCACAAACTTCAGCCCCCACTAGCGTTCTCTCCTCCAACACCTGCTGTAGCAGCTGTCATGCGAAGCATAGCATCCACCTGAGAGTCTGCTGAGTGTAGCACACTGCTGGAAGCTGCGTTTGATATCGCTCCATCTCTGAGGAGTTGGCAGGTCGAGCCGTCTAAGGGAAGGTCAACACAATCCCGTGTGTTTGAAGGAAAAATCTTGCCAGTGCTTCAGTGGGGGAGACGTGGAATGATGGGGAAATTCCTCACCAGCTGAAGTGTTTGTGGAAGGAAAGTGGACCGTTGGCGCTAATCAGACCCATACTGCCTTGGAATGTTCTTGGCAGCACATCACTGCGTCCCGGCCCACTTTCTTTTTTTTTGGCTTTTATCTTCTCGAAAACCCCTCATTTTCTTTATTTCTTACTTCTTTATTTATTCTCTCTCTCCCACCCCTTTGGTTGCTCTGTATGTTTTGTTTCTCTTGCAGCAGACTGCTGTTCCAGCAATCTCTGTACTAGACTTGGTATGTTCTTTATGCTCTTTGCCTCTCTTCCTGTTTCGGCTCCACCTGTGTCTCCTCTTGTTCACTACCTCCCTCCCTTCATTTGGCCGTGGTAGCTCCTTTACCCATGGGAATTATTTAGAGAGAGATGTTCCACTTTTTCAAGCATGGGACACCATCTTGGTCACTCCATCTTGGGATGTTCATTATGCTCCACTGGAAAACTGCTGCGTAAACGTATAGATGAGCTGAATGGATCTGTAAGGAAAGGCATCAGAGAAAATGCATATTTAAAGCTGAAGTTTGTCCTTTCTAAGCCAGTGTCACCAAATTATTGTCTTATTCTTATTTATAAGACAATGAAAATAATGTATAGTCACTACATTTAAATTAACAAAATTGTAAAACGGATATAAATTACCAAAAAAAAAGTTAAATGTGGTTTTTTTTCACACTGAAATCATGTTAATACTTATTTTGTCTTTTTTGTCTATACTATTGAAACCATGTGCATTTTAACGCCCCATTCACTTCCATTTTAAATGTCTCACTGTAACCCAGGTTTTTGAAATAGAGGTACTAGTTAAAACTAATTTTAGTGATACTCAGCATTATGCCATGCCATGAATCCTGTATTTATTATTCCTTTATTATATATATAAAAACACACACACACACACACACACACACACACACCACACACACACACACACACACTTCAGCTTTAAATGTGCACATGACAGCAGCCTTGTGAACATGAACATTTGCTTTTAGAAAACCAGAAAATTAATTCCAAAGAAAGCTTTGGAAGCTCTTTTTCCACTTGATGAACATGATAATGCTCTGCTGGTTTGGCAGCCGTTGTTTCAGTGCAGTGTCATCATGAGGGGTGGGTTGGCGCATGCTTTCTTCCAGCCCAGTCTCTCCGGCCCTGAGCTTGCTTGCATGTGGGCCTCATTTCTGTGCCATGATCGCTATGTTTCTTCATCTACTCCACTCATCATTGCTCTCCGGTGTCTGTATTGACCCTGGCGCTTTGCCGCTCATTTACTCTGCGTTTCTCCATGGTTTTCTGTGCTGGGTTTCCTCTTCCCCTATCCTGACTACTGGACATGTCTCTGTTTATGTCCGCTTCCTTCTGATTCTGGAGGGAAAGGTGTATGGCCGTGTTTTGTATTTCCTTACCTGTCGAGAATTGTATTTGTATTGTGTATGAAGTTTGATCGAGGTGTTTGGATTACCCTTTGAATGATTTTCTGTAGATGTGAAGAAGGTTGCAAGTTGCAATTCTGTCAGTAAGTTGTTTTGCATGCAGCTGTGTGTGCATGTGATTCTGTGTGTGATGGTGTGAAGTGCACGATGCCTCTCGTCACAGGGGCCACACTGACAAACACATTTTTACAAATTACCACAGCAGGCTAATTTGAATAAGATTTTGTGCTACAAAGACTGACAGTCCTCAGGTTGGCCGTTTGAAAATTGTAGGCTAATCTAGGTTACCATTTTAAATTGAAACATTAAATTAAATTAAACATTTAGGTTTGAATATCGGTTTATAAGTTAACATACATGTTATGTGTTACACTATTGTTCAAAAGTTTTGGGTTTGTAATTTGTATGTTTTTGAAAGAAGTTATTTGTGTTTACGTTTGATCAAAAATACAGTAAAAAACATCAATATTGTGGAATATTATTTAATAAACTGGTTTCTATTTTAATATAATTTAAAACGCAGTTTATTCATGTGATGGTAAAGCTGAATTTTCAGCAACATCACTTCAGTGTCACATGATCCTTTAGAAATCATTCAGAAATGATTTGGTGAACAAGAAACATTTATTATTATCAATGTTGAAAACAGTTGTGCTGCTTAATGTTTTTGTTGAAACAGTGATATATTTTTTTCAGGATACTTTCAATAGAAAGTTCTAAAGAACAGCATTTTTTTGAAGAATAGAAATATTTTGTAACAATAAAAAGAACAGGATTTATTTCAGGTAGAAATCTTTTGTGATGTTTTATTAACAGGATTTTTTTTTTGTTGAAATTTTTTGTGATGTTATAAATGTCTTTTATTTTGAATGGAAGTGTAAGTTTAAGTTTCTCTGGGTTCGTTTTTAAATTTAAGTTTAAATATATCAGTAGTTTTACAACTAGGGTTGGAATTGACATCAAAATGATTTAAATTTAGGATCATTTTAATTTCAAATCAGTCTTTTATATTTAGGACCATGAGTTGCAGTCAGTCCAGTCCATCATGCTCTCTTTGGTCCAGCGTTTTTCAAACTAACCCTGATTATGCATTGTGCACCTCAGCTGCAGGACGAGGAGCGACGACGGAAACAGCAGTTGGAGGAAATCGTTAAGCGTGAGGCAGAAGAGCGAGCTAAACAGGAGGAGGAGAGACGCTGGAGAGAGGAGGAGAGAGCCAGACGAGAGGCAGAGGAGAAGGTATTGTGATCGGAACGGACCAGCGACATCTAGGAACTTCTATAAGTAGTTAAATGCAATAAAGATGATTTTGATGACAAAAGGACTTAGAGTCAAGAAATACGTTTTTGTGTAAAAATGCAAGTTGCAGATACATTTTAGAACACTTCTTATGAGATGCAGATTATCTTTTCCTTTTTTGCCCACTCAACCAGGCCTTAAATGCAAGTCACGACAACAGCAGATAGATTTGAATGTCCCAGAGCAGTTCTCTTGCTACTGATTAGTCAGGTTAATTACAGTGAGATCTTGATTTTGTTTTGGAGCAAATTCCCAAAACAATATCTGTACCCATATACAGTAAATCGATTTTTGGCATAATTTCCTGATAGAGACGTATGTGATCAGCTATGTTAATTCATGCTAACGTCAAGCTTTTTCAAGGTTTTGGCCCGATTTCCGTGTGGATGGTTCCTCACGATCTTGTAAGTGGGTGTGATTGGAGACAGCAGCTGATATTTAATGTGTCAGACTGTACGAGATCACAGCCTCTTGTGCTTAATTTAAAATAATGTGTATCTATGTATATATATACAGTACTGTATGTGCTGATAATAATAAGGTTAACAGCAGTTCCGGAGTTAGTAATGATCTGTTAACTGACAGAGGCTAAATTAAGTTTGTTTAACGCCCATGTGTTACACTTTTAGAATGCCCTCAGCGGGTCATCAGTTTACCAGTGGGTCTGAATTTACATTCATACATCTAAAATGTGACCTAAACATTGTCCCCTCTATGTGACCATCCAGTTTTATTTGTGTCTGTGTGCGTCATTTTCAGACCACTGGTAATTTTAGAGCCCAGTTGTGATGTCCAACTGCAATGTCTTCACAACATCTCCTCTCTTGTGTTTTGTGATGTATCCCCATCCACTTCAAAGAAACGCATGAGTCACATGTCAGATCTTTACACAACACTCCAGCATTTTGTTGGGAGACCTTTTGCCATTCCATACAACATTGCTTGGAAGTGCTGTTGGAAATGGGCCCGCCTTGGTTTTTCGTGGAGGTTGTCCCAGATTGAACTAGCTCATGTGTGTTTTGCCTCCACATGCTCTCATAAAGAGACATTCCCACCACCACATATTAACCAGGGGATCCATGCACAGAGACCAGAGTAGCCAGCCACTGGGTATTTTTCTCCAAAGCTTAACCACCAAATGCCAACCAGACCTTCAACTGGAGCTTGTAACAGTGACATGCGCTCCAGGCTTTTTTTTTATTCCATATATTTGTGAACTGTAGTGACTTGCTCCTCTTTAGCACCATCTGGTGTGCTTACAGTCAAAGTCAAGTCTTACAATGTTTGCACTGCAAGCAAGCAGCACAATGCAAACTAAACTAGATTGCATTCATATAATTAGCATTTATAAAGAAGGTTTAATCAAAGGATTTAAATCTTCAAAGGAGTTTTTTAGGTTTAGTAAACAAGCCATTTCTCATATATAATCTGTACATATGACTTTTGACACTTACCACTGTTGTTTTTTATGTTTTTATTTTTTGTACAATGATGCTGACCATACTATATATATTAAATTATGTTGATAAATAATATTATATTAATTCAGATTCTAAATTAAATATTTAATTACATTAGAAATTTTATTGTTTCTTTTTTTTTAAATGTTTCATTAAAGTTATTTTTTAAATGTAATATATTTTTTTTGTAAAATGTACATTTTCCCTGACAACAGACTGTCTGTGTTATAAACTATTTCAGATGAACTCACCTCTTGATTGAACAGCAAAACAAAACAAAGTCCCTTTTCATGTCACTCAAAAATGACATTTCGTATAGAAAATGATTGGGGTACCATTTAATAATATGAATTCATATAATTATAATAATATTATTCATTCATTAATTCATATAGTCTTTAAATTATAATAAAATATGAATTTAACATTTTGTGAATATTTTAAAAGGTTTATTAAATATTCATTTTTTTTATGAAATATTTAGATTTGCTCACAAATCCCTTTAAAAAAAAAAAAAAAAAAAAAAAAAAAAAAAAAGCATGTTAAATTTTGATAAAATTTTTTACCTTTTTTCCCCCCCTCGCACAGGCCTATTTCTGTGTTACTGACTATTTCAGATAAAACTACCCCTGAATGGAATGTGAAAAAAAAAAAAAAAGATTGTTTGCTTTTCATTGTCATTTACAGTCTGACATGGAATAAGCTGCAAAGTGGACTGAATGTTTGCGAAAACCACTTGCATTATAATCAACAAAACGTCTCTATGCTACAAGCAGCACTTCAGTTATAGACAGGGCTGGTGTTCCGTTTCCGTCTAGTTTGCGATGGTTGCGTGCTTGCAGGTGTAGCCATGTTAAAATAAAACCAATGGCTTACTTCCCCAACATGCAGGAGTCCGTTTTAGCTAGTCGATTCACTCAGAAGCATCATTACATCATATCAGCAAACACATTTCTTCTACTACAATGTTAGCTTTACTACATTGGTTCATCCATTAGGCCAGAGCAGCGTTAGCTTTGACCCAGAGCCTCGCAGTCTGCGTGGGCGAGCATAGGCAGCTCTAAACCAGCTCTTCCCATGTTCCCCCCTTCAGAGGGAGACAGGAGGAAGAGTACTACACCCGCCTGGAGGCAGAGCGGGCGCCGGCAGCAGCCGAGGAAGCCGAGCGCAAGCTGCTGACGCCAGACGAGCCTGGTCTGTACAGACCCCCCCTACCGGACTACCAGCCCCCTTCTCCCGCAAGCACCCCCGCCACTAACAACAACAGCGCCCCTCCGCCCCCGCCTCAGAGAAACACCTCCTACCTCAAAACCCAGGTCACCTCCCCCGACACCGTATACACTGCCAAGTTCTCATACAATGACGAGGAGGAGGAGGAGGAGGCTGAGGAGGACGCGGGGCTAACAGGTCAGGTTAAGCTCTCGGCCACCCGGAAGTCCTACGGTGACCTTCCGCCCGCCCCCAACCCCAGCCCGCCGCCAACCGCGCGCAAGCCCCGTCCCTCAGATGGCATCTTTCTGTCCAACTCATTCCAGCTGCCCACAGCGGCCAATGCCAACAGTACTGCTCCAAAGGCAGGGCAGCCCCCTCTCCCTCCCACCAAACCCAGCTTCATCCCATCGGCCAACTCGAAAGGTAGAGACGCTGAGGAGAGAAAAGGGCCCCACCTCAGCCCGCTTATCCTCCATTTATTATTGTTCATTCGTTTTCATGTTTTTATTTTTTTGGTGTTCGTTTGTTCCTTTTCCTATTTTCCAGTGGAGACGCAGGGCTCTCCGTTTTTCCACATTCCCTCGACCTTTCTATCTGTAAATTTTCGTAGTATCAAAGCCAATCAGTCGAATCATATGTCCTGGTTTCTATCATATTATGGTTATGTTGGTTTTTTTCATTTTATCCTTCCGTTTTAGAGGGAATCTTCTAGGTTCATGTTGAGCTCAACTGACTGCAGTTGTTCGATTAACCTGACAATACTGGCTAACCGTTTAAAGTTTGGGCTCAGTCTTCCGGGATTGAAAAAAGAAAGAAAACAAAAATACTTTTATTCAGCAAGGATGCATACAATTGAGCGAAAATGACAATATCATGACACTCTTACATCATCAGATGTAGGTGTGTTTTTCAAAAAAAAATTAAGCAGCACAATTGTTGTCAACATTGTCATCAAAAAATTTTATTGAGCCCAAAATCGGCATATTAGAACGATTTCTGAAGGATTTATGAAAATGTAGCTTTGCCATCCCAGGAATTAAATAGACATTTTAACAATATTATTCAAATAGAAAAGTTATTTTATAAATTGTAATAATATTTCACAGATCTGTACTGTTTTGCTGTAGTGTTCAATCAAATAAATACAGACTTGGGGAGTATCAGAAAAACTTCTTTCAAAAACATCAAAATAAAAACCATTATCGGCCCCAAACTTTGAAAAGGTATACATGTTAAAAGAAAACACATTTTTTTGTGTGTTAATGTAAGGCTTGTGTGATAAAAAATCGCTTGCTAACCTGTCTGGGTATAAAATTACAACCAAACTTTGTTGCCACGATGATTTAACTGCTGTAAAAAGAAAGTCCCTATAAACTATAGGGACATAATTTTTTTTGCAAAATGTTTGTGCACAGAAATACAAGCAAAGTGACATAACTTCCTTGAATTTACATTGAGTTCAGCAGGTACTAAGTTTGCCAGACTGTAGCCTTGAGCCTTAAGAACATAATTTAACCTTAATTTAAATGCAATATATTATTATTATTTACGTTTTTCAGTTTTATGTAAAGGTATCAAACTGATTTTCATGAAACAATTGCAATCGATTGAGCTTAACTTGTTTTGAACCTGGAATGTTCCTTTTAAATAGTAATTAGAGTTTTTGTTTGTTTGTTTTCGTGATATCACCATATTTCCCCGATTCCTCTTCCTCGAATCATCCTAGCGCCGTACAAACAGTCAGTAGACTTCGTGAGTCGCTGGTTGCGGTCCAAAATCAGTCCAAGTACTGTTTGGTGTTGCCAGCCGTTTCATGTGTGTGTGATCTGCTTTGGGGTAGTGCCGGGCCTCAGCAGCTAGACGCTGGCCCTGCCCGTCCATTATCAGCTCAGGGAACGAGACACTGGCTTCTTGCACTTGCAGGGGTGGGGCTCAACACATGCACCTCCTCCTCACGGTCCTGAATTTACACTTGGCAAAGGGGAAAAGATCTGTCGGATGAGGCGCTTTTTTGGGCTTTGACTAGCGGTTTAAAAGCCATCTGAATGGTTTTTTGTACAGCACTGGGATAATAGCAACCTTGGTGCAGACAGTCTCTCTTTGATTTTGGCTTTGCTTCTCAAGTGTTCACTTTTACATGAGTGCAAGTCAAAACTGTGTGAAAAAAAATAGATGTTTAAAAGTAGATTATTTAAGTACAACACAAGTTTTAACATTAAGTAATATTTTTATATCAGTTTCAAGTTCATATAACTTTGAAATTGCACTCAGTATTTTTTCCTCAAATAAAATGGTATTAAAAAATTATTATAAATTTGATTATATTAATACAGTTTGTTGTATTTTTAATATGAGTATGAATAAAAAATACATATGAATGCTATTTAAATAAATACTTTATTTATATTCATATTTTTTATTTTAATAACCAAGCACTTTTCTTAAGTTTATTACTTTTAGGGAAAAAATGTAGCTACTGAGTCCTTGTTTAACTTTTTCAAAACTTTTAATTTTTATAATTTTTTTAGAATTTGCTATGTCTGTACTTTTAAAGTAACTTATGCAACATATCATATCAGATGTCAAACTTTTAAACAGTCATGTGGTTGCGAAAAAAAAAAGCAGTTCAAACCCTATTTCACAAAGATGCCCAGTGTATCCCGACCTTGCATGTAAATGCCTACTGCACAAAGCTTCCCCCTACTTAATGTTCATTGGGCCTGTTGTGATTAAAAAATGCATTTACGCTTATCGAGGAACTAAACATTGCATTAATCAACCAATCAAAAAGCACGGCATTCCTCCATGCTCAGACTGACTGTAGCTTTTCAAGCCACAAATCAACCACTGCAATTCGCTGCCTTCTTTGCTTAATGTGTCTCTTACCAAATCAACATCGTCATACCTGTCTGCAACACTGCTGAAGCCTCTCATGGAACCACAAACCAGTTCAATCTAACAGCCCTCAAAGGTGTTGCCACCCAGACTAGTGCACTCTAGATGTTTCATACACACCCTTTGATTTTTTTTTTTTACATAATGTATTGACTTGGTTCCAAAAAACCTAATAAGCTGCGCCTACTTAGGGAACTGTTGTAAGGAAACATCTCTTTGACTAGTATAGAATGTTAATCCAAGATGGTAGACAAGTCTAGATAAATGTTGTAATATAATGTTAATAATAAAATAATGATATATATATATTTTTTTTGTTCTTTTTTATTATTATTTATATGTATATTAAATGTTAATATAAATATTTCACCAATTACTTTGACATATATAAAAAACTAGTTTTGATTTTATATATATATATATACACACAGACACACACACACACATATATATCTATACACACATGTCTGTGTATATATGCAGTCCATATTATATGAATTCAATAAAAATGTTTAATTATAAAATGTTATTTAAAATATTACAATTTTTAACTGAAAATATCAAAAAATATAAGCATGCATAATAATTATTTACATAATATAGAATAAGTATATATATTATTATATACAATATACATAACAAATGAATTATTATTGATATATTTATGTGTTAATGTAAATTGACAGAACGAAAAATAATTTTATGTATGAGATGAATGGGGTGTATGAGATTACACTGGTTAAGAAAAGCATGCTACTTTATCTTTTGAGTTGCTGCCTATGTAAGCACCTCAAACCAGTCACCTTTTGAGTTTCCGCTCTCACTTAATATGCCACCTTAAAAGGCAACTCACTAGGTTATTGGGAACAGAGCTTTAGCATTGACAGTATTGGGATTTTGCTTGGTTTTCAGCTGTGTTGTAGTTCTCACTCTTATCTTCTTATCTCTGTCTTGCTCTTTGGTTATCTTTATATGTGTCTGGCATCATCATTTGCTTGGCTCCACCCACCCTCCCCTGCTTCCTCTCACATTGGACTGCATGGATCATGAGATTCCCAGCCCCTCCCATCACCTTCTCTTGAGAAGGTGCCATTGACCCCTGCTGGGGGACCAACCAAAGTCTCTGAGCTAAAAAAGGATCGCAAACTGTGGACTTTCAGTCTTTTTTAATGTTCATTTTTCTTCCTGTTGTTTTGTTAAATGATAATAAAAAATAAAAATTACATTTTTTGGCTTTGCAGGATTTAATGAAGTAAAAAAATAAATTGCACAGCTATATACTACTGTTCAGTCATGGCATTAGTTTGTAGGCTAATGTGACTTGCATTCCCATGGGAATTTTAATGGGTTTTTAGAAAGCATTTTTAAATTTTATGAGTAAAGGTAAAGTGTTTTAATCAACATTACTTAAAAAAAAAAAAAAAAACTTTAATTTTATTTTTGACAACATTTATACACAATCATGCCTCAAATGGAGACACAACCCTCTCAGGAAAAAAAAAAAGGTAAAAATTGACCGTTTTTGTTCCTTTAGGTGTGCAAGACCTGTCACTAGGTGGCAGTTATGTATTTACTAATTTACCCCTAAATGGTTTTATATATATTATATGATGCAATTAAAATGTATTGCATTATTTTTTCAAAGGGTACAATTAATTTCCTTAAGGATACAGTTTAATTAAGAATAAAACATGCTGAAATACTTACAAAATATTACTTTGTATTTAACTAGTGTTGTACTTTAAAAAGCTTCTTTCCAAAACACAAATTTCAATTTCAGCAAATTTCAACAAGCACATTTTGCCACACTTTTTCTGTGTACACAAGGATTTATAACTACAATAAAAATGTGAGTTTACGTGCTTGGCATATCCTTGTAGTGCTTATGTCAAAACTTAAAATTATAAAGCAAACAAGGTTTCAAAATGTATTTTTGAGGTCTGACTGTGGAAATGTTAATAGAAAAATGTCTAAGTAATGTGAACCACGGATCTTAGTTTGCTCAGAAATCAAAAACCACCATTAAAAACCCTTAAATGTTCCTGAGGGGATCAGTCATTCTCGTCCAGGTTTTATGAATACAAACTGAACAGCTGTGATTTAAACACTACACAAACTAAGTACAGACCATTGCTTCATATTTTGTGATTGTATTCAAAACCACAGTATTGAAACACATTGGTGTCTACAGAAACAAAACCTGATTTGCTTCTAATTGAGCCTTTCTTTTCTTTCTTTCTAAACCACCAGCTGCCCTGTTTTGCTCTTGAAGTACTTGGTCGTCACCAGTGGAGAAGGTTTTTTTTTTTTTTTTTTGGTTCACAAGTCAATGTGTGGGGCTTGTGTCTTTCTCCCTCCGGCCCAAACTCATTCCATTATCAGTCAATCAGTGAAACACCATCCACATGCATTTTGGATTGTGGCGGTGCTCTTGCACCCCATTGGTTAGAATCAAACTGCCATTCTCTGGTTCAGTGCGGACCGTCCCTTCGGGCCTGACAGACACAAGGACACGTGAGCCTCACAGGTGATGCCTACGGTAGGTCAGCGGTGGGGGTCGTTGTGCAGGCCAGCTGTGCAGAGTTGGGGAGCGCTCTCTCTTACAGACGTTCCTCAACACAAGACCAGTTTAGAAACAGCTGTGGGCTTGACCTCCACCTTTGACCTGTGATCCACAGACCTCATGTCAGGTGTGCTTTGGAATGCTTTTAACACTAACTAAACCAGCTTCTTTTTCTTCTAGCTGTCTCAGCTTCTGGTCTGTGGAGTGATGTTGGAAGCAGATTTTGCTGGATGCCAGTGGTGTGGTTGATCTGCCCAGTGGTTGAACGAGATCAAGTCTATGCTTTGGGGATAAGTCAACAAAAATGGATGTCGTCCTGTTTTACTTTATATAGAAAATTTAAAGTATGTTATTAATATTAACATATATATTGGTATTAACATATTAGTACTAAAGCTAGTTGATAATCAAATTGAAATTAAATTGTAATTGAAATAAAGCTGAATATAATATAAAATTACTTGAAAAAGAAATAATATATATATATAACACAAACACACACACACAGCAAACTATTACATGAAAACTTTAACTTAACTTAAAACTTTAAAAAAAAAAAAAACTGAAATCTTACCTTGGCAAGTAAATGAAAATAAAGGTTGAGGAAGTAAAATTACTCAAATTAAAATGAATAACAAAGCTAAACAGAAATATTTTAAAAACAACGAAAACTAATAAACTAACTAAAAATGACAAAAGCACTTGGTTTACAAATTAGTTTTATATTTATATAAAAAGCTTTTTTTTGTTTGTTTTTTTATTTATTCTGTTTAGCTTTATTTTAGTTTTTATTTCAGTAATTAAACTTAAAAATAAAAAAAGTTAAGGCAAAATATATTTGTATAATGTCATAAGTTCTTTTTTATATATAATTTTTTATCAATAATATAATATATAGTAGTATTATGATATATAACATAATATAATGTAATATAATAGTATTTAAAAAATGCATGCTTTGTGTGTGTGTGTGTGTGTTTAAATTTCTCTCATATATATATATAAAACTTTGAATTTAATTAAATTTAATATATGTATTTATTTAAATTGTATATACATGCGCTAGGTCACCATAATTAGCCCAGCAGCTTTTGCAATTATCTTGCTAATAATCGCTCTTGAAATGCCATTGTTGATGTTTCTTGTGAAATTCACGTTGTTTTTACATTTGACAAAATTAAAACAGGATTTAATTCATACACTGGAAAACACAACAGGACTAGGATCAGGAGAGATTTACAAAGACCCCGCGAGAGACCAAAGTGGACAAAAGGGTGAGGAACGCACTCCAATGCCACCTGGAATGTTGTTTTTGAAACCCAAAACGTTGTGCTTGTATGATGCATATAAACTAAAGATGTTGGGAAGTGGCTTGGGTGGGACTGTAAGCTGTGGTTTTTGTCAGTAAGCGCCTCCACAAACATCAGTTGATCCCTTCACTAAAACTCTGAGCTCACAGCTTTGGGTGCGGTAGAAGAACCACCCAAACCTAACAGAAGAACCCGTCTACTTCGGACATTTATTCAGTGCTTTAAATTGTTTAAAACACTTTGTAGACAAAGTTAAAGGGACTAGTTTTTTGCTTAAAAAAGGAAACTTCAGTCATAATTTACTGACCTTCATGTTGTTCCAAATCTGTACATAACTTGATTTTTTAACTGTTAGTGGAAACACAAGAGATGATATTTAGCAGAAGATCCTTGCTTTATATAATGGGGACATGGTGGCCTGTCAGCTTTAAAAAATGAAACAAAACATCTTTAAAATACCATAGAGGTAGACAATTTTGATTGCTTGTGCTACACTTTCAAGTCTTCTCATGGTAAAAGTCGGAAATTGAAGTTAATTATCTGGTGGTCAAATCTGCATACATTAGCTTAGTAAGTATATTCCATGTTTAATTTGTCGGGTAATTATTTCTTAAATACCGCATTTCCTAGACTAACAAATGATTGCGTGAACTGTGTAATTGCAGCGGCCCCCGATCAGGAGAACACAAATAGGAGGAGCTCAGAAAGGACCTGACATTTAAGGAGCGCCAGAGACTCTTCTCCACAGGGAAAGGAAGTGTTCGAATAAAGTGAAAGCGTCCCGGAAGCTCATGGAAACTGGAAAACGAACGAACATAAAACAGTAGCGAAGAGCCACCTAGCAGGACTAATTGCCAATATGTGACCCATCCCTGGAGAAAAAAAAAAAAAACACAAAACACATCCATGCTACGGTCTTCCCAGTCATTTCCAAACTTCTTTTTGGGTTTTCTTTGAATAACTGGCATGAGTAAGTATCATTTAGCTGCAATAAGAGACGATATTCCATAAATTCCCTGTGAAAGATATGTTATAATAAAGCACTGTAATTGTTTTAATTATAATTAATACAAAACTGAAATGACATGAAGGGGGTATTTTTTGTTTTTGTGAAATGTTACTCAAAAAATGAACGGATTCTTTGCTCATTAATTTTTTTTTTAATAGGCAAGTAATGTGGGATATTTTTATGGTGTTATTTTATTCTCTTTCTACTAATTTTTTTTTTCTTTTGGAAGTAAGTGCCGATATACAGTAATAGACCAATGTAAACAGCTCTCAGTACAGAATAGGGGTCCGCATTGGCCCCGATATTATCGAACAGCTCAACAGTAGCGCGTGAACTAAACTTATATAGGAGGCTCAAGACGTTTTATTTGTCGCACTCTTTATTATTTTATTTTTCCAGATATCTGGTTTCTTCCGCTTAATGGATACACAGGCACCTTTCTGCAAATCTCGTGTCTGCCTTAAATGATTTTGCTCGGAAAACGAGCATCCTTGTTAGCACCATTTGTGAATATCCGTGTTGAGAAATGTAGTCAACTTTTTCTGATTATTTTTAATGCACCGTCTGCAAGTCTGTCCTTCCGTAAGAGCGCTGAGGTTACCCCCCGCACTTTTATAAAACGTTTAGGAGTTTTTTGCTTTAAATGCAGCAACGGGCGAAGTAGCCAGCCTGAACTTGTTTGGCATGAAGCAAAGTTTGGTGGTAGTATGATGTGTTTAATAAAAAGAGACGACTTTGAGGAAAAGAGGTTTTGGGAAAGGAGATGCAGTTGATTAGCAGGTATTTATTGAACCTTACTGACATTAGTGACAGATTTTGTTTGTTTTTATAAGTCTGGATAGCATCTGCTGCCAGATTCGTTTTGATGGATGAGTGACAAACGTGAGATTTAAACACATCCTAGGCCCCACTATCTGCTGTTTGGTTGTGCATTAAAACTGCTTCCCTCAGCCACAGTATTGCAGATGTTTATTTTAATGGAGGATACCCATGGAGGTCGACTGTCTCTTCAGTCGTACCCCCGAAGCACCTGTGTCTTTTCACCCTTTTGTAGTCTAGACCTGTTGGCGCCCGTATGTAAATAATTTTCCAGAGAACACAGACGAGTGTTTGGTAAATCAAATGATGCCATACGGGTAATGTCAATATCCGTTAGTTCTTTTTTGCCACTTTGACACAACATAAACTGACACATATACACGCCACACCACACACACACACCGTCGACACGTTTTCATTTTAGGTGTAAAGATGAGATTTCATTTGAGATCGTTTTTTAATGGTTGTTACCCCTAGGCTTTTGTAATCATAAATAAATATGGATTGTTACAAACTAAGCAGAAAAATTGTCTCTGTTTCTGTGAGAATAAATGTATGTTTGTGAGTGTAGCGGCAGCACGTTTCTGTAAGTTGTTTTTTTGATTATGCTGATAGAATATTGAAGGTTTATAGAGGTTATATACTTAATAATATTGAGAAATATAATTATTTTAAATAAAAAATAATATATATACACTAGGTATATGAGTACTATTGTGTTAACGTGGAAAAAAAGCACATCTCTAAGATATTTACGCTGACTTAGTTTCTATATATACTATATATATCTTCACTTCTTTTTAAGTAAAGAAAATAATGATTATGCTGGCAAAAACAATATACTATTAATACCCCCTCAGCCTTTTAACCTTTAATTTTTTTCCATTACAATACAAGACAGTTATACCACCAACAGTTTTCTACTTTGAACCATCACCAAAAAAAAAATCACAATAGGATTTTAATTTAGAACATGAAAACGTCGCGGTAAGAAAAGGAATGAAATCAAGTCATTGTCGACTTCATTTTTATTTTTAATGCATTTTGAAGAAGTTTTGTTGATCTGAATACAAAACATAAGCATTTTTTGAACCAATATACATTATTGTTGTATATATTAACTGGACTTTTAAATACAAGTAAAAAAAAAACTTAATGTTTTTGACAACAGTTTTGAGACACAGTTTTGAATGTATTTATGAAACTCTATCATCTGCTTTCTCCTGCTCTTTTGTCTCAATGGACCCTTTTCGACAGGCGTCGGATTTCGCTTGATGGCTTCCAGACCCTGAGATGCGTCCTTGTTTTTCACACCCAGGTAGCAGGCCAGCATGGTCCCCGTCCTGCCATGACCATGCATGCAGTGAACCGCCAACGGCCTGAGGAGCACAAAGAACCAAAATCATGATTTTTATCTGGCTGAAGCCAGTTGTTATGAACACACTAACCCAACAAAATTGGTTGACACTTACAAACAAAATATTATTGTTACACAAACTGATAAAGTGTGTGGGTGTAAGCTATATACGACACAACACAATAGAGAGGAGAGAAGGGACTTATTTGGAAATAAAGTTTTGAGCTAGCACTTTCCGGTTTCAATAAAGCGACCTATGCATAATTTATTAAGCATTTATGACAAATGGATATAAAATTGTCTTTGACCTAGTGAGATTGCCCACCAGTCAACCATTGTTTACACGTTTTATACCACACTTTTACTCTTTCTTAAAAAGGAAATACAAATACTTGTATATAAATAGCTACTACAAATGCATAAGTCTTGTATTAGTATTGTATCTTTGCTGTGTTTTCAATTCGATTTCTAGATCAAATTAGTTACAATTCATTAATATAATAAAAAAATATTATAGTACTGAAGTAATTTAGATGTTAAATTATTGTATGAAACACAGTCCACGAGGGAGCTTCACAGTCAGCGGAGAGCCACGTGCCAAGTCCGCGGTGATTCCCGCGGAATTCGGGCTACTTAACGGCTGTTGCCGCGTGTGGTTTTTCATGACCGCGGGTTTGAAGCGACTCAAATAAACGTGAACTAGAAGACCAGGAATGCGTACTTTTAACAGTTGGGTAACCATACACCCTCCGGGACGCGATTTTAACGGGGGTAACTGGCTAGTTTGGGGCAGTTTTCATGTAAGCCATCGGCCGCGTCACGGGAATCTGTTACTGTTCTCCGCGCTGTCGGTTTGACCAATAAGAGCCGTATGTTACAAGGTTTAAAAAACGTTGTGTTTTAACTATCTATGTTGGAGCAAATTGCTGGTATCAACAATTAAATATTTGAGAGAGAGAGAGATTTGAACCATTACTACTTTTATTCTTTTTAGTGTGGTAATGTCTTCAATAGGGGGTGGTGAAAAAAAAAAAAATAAAATTTAAAACGTTAATGGAGAATTCGGTTGTTTCCCCGCCAAGCGCCCCCCTTGCGGAAGAGAACTTGGTTTACAGGAAAAACGGATGCTATCCATTACTAGAGATAAGCATAGTAAGTACAAAAATTACGTCTCGTCTAACTTATTAAATATGGTGTGAAAAGTAAGCTGTTAGACTGTTTGAGTTCGCCCATGGGACTGTTCTATAGAGGGGTTGCTATAAAGCGCGTCTGATCCCATCACCTCCCCTGTTAGCACTGGATTCCTCCACGATGCTCAGGAAGGCCGGGATATGGCATCGAGGCAGACTCGTCGGAGTGAAGGGGTCCACTATGCTGATGTGATGCAGGAGGAGACTCTGGACCGCTGTTCGTGCCTCGAGTGGTTGGGATTCTACAAGCAACAGCAGTGTATGATGCCATTCTCCGGCCAAGGAAATATAATGCTGGGTTTGTGAAGGACAGGCCGCAGTCCGGCGAGGTTGGCGAGCGGTTCGACCCAACGAGAAAGTTTGCGGCGGAGGCGGCCGAACGAAAGCTGTGCGTCATGATCAGAGATGTTCCGTAGTATGCTGCGGATGCTGCTGTACATAGAAGCCTTTGCGTTCGTCACAGCGACAATATGATTATACGCACCATACCTTATGAGAATGAATCGCGCGCATTGCCTTTAAGGGACGTGTCAGCGTGTGACTGATCAATACAAGTTGTCTACATCAATAATACGTCTGTTTCTCTTATGCAATCTTAAAACAAGCAAACATTCTACCATAGTAGGAGGTGACCGGGGCTAGTTGTCACACTTTTGTGCTCCAAGCAGCTACTATCAAAAGCTCTGACGCCAACATTCCGACAGTAAAAAAAAAAGGTAGCTGACAGCCGCCCCCCGGCGGCCCGCGTGTGCATATTTATACTATATATATATATTATAATCATATTATCTATAGATATTATATATATATAGATATCTATATATATATATAGGTGTGCTGGGCCTGTGTGTGGTGTGTGTGTGTGTGTGTTTTTGTGTGTGTATATATGCGATGTGGTGTGTGTGTGACTATATATATAATATACTCTATATATACTATATATATAATAGGACATGTAAAATAAATTAAAATACATATATAAATATATATATATATATATATTATATATATAGTATATATATAGATACGATAATCATTTTTTCCATTTATTTTAACATGGCTTTTCAGACCCTTGCAAAACAGGTTATAAAATTGTCAAATCAACCCATTGAATGTTATTTATTTACAAGTGTTTAAGCCAATGAATATTTGTAGTCCATTTCTTTAATTCATCCCTAAAAAAACCCTATTAAACACAAAAAATAATTAACTCCAACAGCAAAAAACGCGGCACAAACGCCACTGTTTTGATGGCCTTCATTTTCACATGGCCTGGCTCAGTGCTAAACACTGCTTAGTTAGTTGTTGCCCTTTTTTACCTGTTTTGTCACGAGTAAGTTCTTACTGTGTTCACTTGTTCTACCTTGAACTTGTCACCGTGCAAGAGCGATCATTAGAGCAAAAAATATGCCACAATTCTGGCGCCCTGTCACTCATAAATGACTGTTATTTTAGCACAACAAAACAAACTCAAACCCAGCTCATCTTCTTATAGTCTGTTCCCTCATCGGCCCTGCATCTGATAGACTGCCCCTAAAGCCCCCCACCTAACCAACACACGCTATAGGCTCCATTTTGTATAAGCCATGAAACCAAGATCCTTACGCACACATTTATAGCGGTGGAGCTGCAAGGAGCTCCTAATCTAGATTGATTCGAGTTTTACTCTTTGACCTGAAATATGAAAGCACAGGTTACATACCGTTGTATTTTTGCCAGGATTTTTTCATGCCACTAACAAACAGAGAAGCAGCCATAGTAAGGAGCAAGATTTCTTGGTGTCACAAACGACTCTATGCCTGGGTGCAGACGCGGAATGGCCACTGCGGTTTACGGAATATCAGCCCTGGCTTGACAGCGCTATAGGCTTTCTGAAAAAAAATCATACAAAAACATTGTTAACAAATTTACGGGAAAACTAAGAGATGATGTATGTTGTGGAGGTGTGGGACACTTAACAAATCGTAATCAGCAATTACGACTGAGCTGTTCGATTCTCTTCAGTGTTTGTTTGGTATTCGATTTGATAAGACGTTGTCATTCCAAGTCTTCTGTGACCATTCATATTGAGCCCAAGTTACTGCAATTATCACAATAAAACGCGACCACCCAATGCGTCATTAATAGAGCTAAATGCATTCATGGATGACATTAAGCTTGAGAGCTAGTGTTTTTAAATAGGCAGATTTACTTTAGAACTGGCGTTCCCATTTCAGATCTTAAAGTAGTTGTATTAGGAAGCTCATACAGACGCTCACGACGCAATAGCTGGATAGTAAATATGGGAAGGCCAAACACATCTCATCTGTAGTTGAGAGCCCCCCCTGCGGTGGCAGACCAAAAAAAATGTCAAGTTAATATTTAGAGAAGCAAGTTGATTATGAAGCTGCATGAAGAACAGTAATTATATTAATACTAACCCATGTGAGTGTGCTGCGGTTTTCAGTGCTATAAGTGCACTCCACCAGCAATTTGTCACCCTGAAAGTCCAAAAAGACTGTATGCTATTAATAATTATACACTGATAAACTAAGACATTTACATTTAGTCATTTAGCAGACGCTTTTATCCAAAGCGACTTACAAATGAGGACAATGGAAGCAATCAAAACAAACAAAAGAGCAATGATATATAAGTGCTATAACAAGTCTCAGTTAGTCTAAACGCAGTATACGTAGCAAGGGGTTTTTAAATAATATAATAAATAAAAAAGAAAAACAGATAGAATAGAAAGAGAATAGAGCAAGCTAGTGTAAGAGGTCTTTTTTTTATAATTGTATAATAAATGAAAAAAGAAAAAAAAAATAGATAGAATACAAAAAGATTAGAAAAGGTAGTTAGATTTTTTTATTTTATTTTTTTAAATAGAATAAGAATAGTGAGTGCAAAAGTTAGAGGGTCAAATAAAGATGGACTGCTCGGATTGAGTTGGGCAGGTCATTCCACCAGGAGGGAACATTTGATTTAAAAGTCCGTAAAAGTGACTTTTGTGCTTCTTTGGGATGGCACAATCAAGTGACGTTCACTTGCAGAATGCAAGCTTCTAGAGGGCACATGAGTCTGAAGTAATGAATTTAGGTAAAGGGGTGCAGAGCCAGTGGTGGTTTTGTAGGCAAACATCAATGCCTTGAATTTTATGCGAGCAGCTTTTGGTAGCCAGTGCAAATTGATAAAACAGAGGTGTGACATGTATTCTTTTTCGGCTCATTAAAAATTAATCTCTGCTGCCACGTTCTGGATTAATTGTAAAGGTATGATAGAACTGGTTGGAAGACCTGCCAAAAAGAGAACATATAAATGTGACGAATGTGCATATATTTCATACTATATATATATGCTTGAAATCACTGTAAACTGAACAGCATTGTAAGCTGTTCAACTATTCGAATCATTTCATACTCACCAACTTCACTGTCTTAGTTTTGCCCAAATTTGTCACGTCCTGGTATTCAAAATCATAGTTTTCATCCACAGCTAAGAAATCAATCTGTTTCTCCCCTCTGAAATAGACAACAATCTACTAAACCTTTTTTTCCCCTAGATACATTTTGAGCAAGATCATCGTTTCCAATCCAATTAAATTTTTGCACTGCAAATAAAATGAAAATGTGGTGAGTTATCTTCATGACCTGGCTGGAGCTATCTAATGCACTTTTTATGCACAGTTAAGGGAATAGTTAACACAAAAATAATAATTTGCTAAAAATTTACTCACTCTCAGATATCCAAAATGAGTTTGTTTCTTCATGGGAACAGATTGGGGAAGTATAGCATTACATCACTTGCTCACTAATGGATCCTCTGTCAGAATGAGAGTCCAAAACAGCTGATAAAAACACTGATAAATTGGTTTCTTACAAACACTGAGATTTTTTGCTTCAGAAGATGTTAATTTATGGACGGGAGTGGTGTGGATTACTTGTGGATTATTGTGATGTTTTTATCACCTTATGGGTTTGGACTCTCTTTCTGACAGCACCCATTTAGCAGAGATTTAGCATTACATCGCTTGCTCACCAATGGATCCTCTGCAGTGAATGGATGTTGTCAAAAACAAAGTCCAAACAGCTGATAAAAACAGTCTTCCACAAGTAATCCACACGACGCAATTGGCACCTTGTGAAGTGAAAAGCTGTGTTAGTAAGAAACAAATCCATTATTAAGATTATTAACCAAAATACAAGTCCATAACCCATAATAATGCTTCCTCTAGTGAAAAAGTTCATCCCTGGTTGTCCTCTCACATCAAATTCCACTGACATATTTTGTTTGAAACTGTTTTCACTCACTTTATTCACTTCATTGATTCAAAGTCGACTGGCTCTCTGGAGAAAGCATTATTATGCATAGAAGACTTGTATTTTAGCCAGAATCAATGGATGGATTAAAGGATTTATTTATTACAAATATGCAGCCTTTCACTTCACAGTAGGACTGCACAATTAATCGCATTTCTAATCGCGATTACAATTATCGATGCCACAATTACTTAATCGTTCAAAGTGGCAATTAATCATTCAAAGTCCACTTATGTTATTCTGCACGGTTAAGATGTTGTTTTTTTTTTCCTTTCTATATGTTAATTGTTTTTCCCATTATTTTAATTTTAGTATAACATTTTAATACCATTCATATTTTTACTTTTTTATAATTTAAAGAAGAAACCAATCCGATGTATTTCTGATGTAATTGACATTTGAGGCTTAATACTATAGAAAAGTACTAAATGTTTTTCAGTTAGAGTGTTTTCAGCTTGTTTATTTTCAAATATAAATACGGCATGCAGTATTTTTATCAAACAGTGGTATAAACATTCAATGTAAATTGTGTTAATCGTAATTAAAAATTGCAATTACAATTTCAAGGGAATAATCGATGATTATGATTTTGTCATAATCGTGCAGCCCTACAGTACTTTCACAGGACATTATTTAATGGACTGGAGTGGAGTGGTGGTGTTTGGTCTTTCATTCTGACGGCACCCATTCACTGCAGAGGATCCGCTGGTGAGCAAGTGCTACTTGAGGGTGAACTGTTCCTTGAAGTGTTCATTTTGTTGTTGGAAATCTGGTTAATTTGTTTGTCTTACCTTAAATGCATTGTATTGTACTCTTAAATCACATTAAAGGTACAACTGAGACGTCTTATGAGCTCAGCATGAGCTTTGAGTCTTTTGTTGTCATTGTGGTACAGGGAAGCGGTTTGTTCTTTTTGTCTAATAGCAGTGTGAGTTGTGTGCTGTAGTTCAAGTCATATGATAGCTGTGTGAGGAACAGACTGTAATTTAAATCAGTATTAACTGCTAATCTTCTCCGGCATCGCACGCAAAGAGCCATATTTGCTTGTATGATATATTTGAGTGATATTTACATATGAGTTATGTAAATTTTTATTTTTGGGTGAATTCTTGCTTTAGGTCAGTCATTGGTTAAAAATGTTCACCTGAAGTGTCCGACTCGCACCTTCCGCCCAGCTAAGTGTGTGTGCAGCATCACCGAGAACACCTGAAGATCAGTGTGGTGATAAATCCATTCAAACCTTTGGAAAAGAGCACAGAACACATGCCGATACGTGTCACTCAGAGAAACCCACAAATAGCTCAGTCCTGTTCAACCAATATTTTAACGGGAATCATTTAAGACAAGCCTGAGATGAGATGTATGGTTTCTGATGGCAAGAAACAGTCGACTAACCCACTCCATCCAAATCCCCACACTGTGCCATATGGTCCCTGCCTACGCCAAGTTGGTTCTTTAACGATGTGGCAAACACTCCCGCCTCAAACGGCTCGGTCACGCTCGGAGTTGGCAGCGGTTACTCGGCAGCAGTATGATGCCCGAGCGTGTCCAAAGTTTGTGCATCACCGGCTCAATCGGGGCAGTAATGAAAGCAAGTCAGAGACTGAAGATGATTGAAGATCTTGGATAGTTCAGGATCATGTGTGTTAAGTTCATAGACTCCCTTACGCGATAAATGTGCTTTTTGCGATCAAATGTTGGCGCTTTCATGACCCTTGGCAGTGGATAGGTGGTCTCTGTTTGGCTTGGTACGTGACCGAAATGATTTATTGTAAATATTAATCAACGTGAAAGTGAAGTTCACATGAGGTATTTAGTCAAAAGCAGCATGGGGATAATTTCAGAGCAATGAATAGCAACAGCCTATAGAATCATTGACATTTTTTTGCTGCAACTCTACGTCGTTTTAACAACACCATGTCCCAAAAGTTAGAGGTTTTTGCAAAAATCATTAAAATATAAATGACTGTAGCTCAAACAGTAGAACAGGCACTAGCAATGTCAAGGTCATTGGTTCGATTCCCAGGGATAATATAAAATGTCATAGCTAAATCTCACCCAAAAAGTGAAAATGTATTACTCACCCCTCAGGCCAGCCAAGTTGTAGAGTTCTTCATTACACAGGTTTTGAGTGGATTTTCATTTTAAGGTGAGCTGTTCCATTAATTCACTTTTACAGGTAAACTCTAGTCTATGCTATAATCTATCATCTAAACATTGTATTGCCTAAATATTCTGGCATATTTTTTCACCACACATTAAGCTTAAAGTATGAATTGGAGATTCTCTGTTTAATTAAATGAAGTAAATAAAGCAAAACAAAAAGTAAAAATTCTTCTTACATTGATCATAGTCATGTCGAAATACTTGCTGTTTGGAGGGTTGACCCGAGGCATGTACTCTCAACAGGCTCAGCCCTTAGATGCCTCTTTGGGTGCTGTGGTACATGATGTCATCAGTCTGTCCCAGACGCATAGATCAGCTTCATGGGAGATTCTGATCATGCAATAAAACAAGAGCCCATCATTTATAGGCATTTTAAAACACCTGATCCACACCTGAACCAAAACATTTTTATCTATAAGTTCTGATCCTGGACTTTCAGGGTTTTTGAGTTCAGTTCATCTGTTTAAAAAGGCATTTCAACAACAATTGAGGGTCCCTAAACAAACAGGATCAGTACTGACTTCCTGGTCCCAGTGAGTATAGCATTGTGCAGATTCCCAGTATAAAAGCTACCTGAAAGAGGACACCCACATCACTCCTAAAGGCTTAACTATGCTGTGGTTTGCTCACATTGTTTACTGGATCAAACTACTGAGTGCTATACAATAAAGTGGAGAGCTTAAAACTGACAGTGTTGTAACTACTTTTCTTTGTAGTTGCATCACAGTTTCTAGATTGCACACATACCTTGGGTGTAATTTTGTGGAAAATTGATATAAAATTCAGTAAGTAGGTGTTAGGTTTATCATTAGACCAGTTCCAGGAACAGTACATTTATCCAACCTGTTCACTGTAGGTGTCAAATAGGAAGTGTTCCTGCATTATCTGTTGTTGGTCTGGAATAACAAATTTGTTCAACTATCCAAACCTTAATCTTAACTGTCTCTAAAAATGCTAATTTGTAGGTTGATATTATTGTTAAAGCATTTATTTGAAATAGAAATATTTTGTAACACTATAAGTGTCTTTACTGTCACTTTTGATCATTTTAATGTGTCCTTGCTGAGTAAAAATGTGGGAATGTTGTTCCAGGACTCACAGTGATGGTTAAGTCGTTTTCATCACAAGCCTCGATGGACCTCTGAAATTTCATGACCGTTTTCCCATCAGTCTCAAATCCAGAGACAGGAGTTTTGTAGTTCGGTTTCTGGTCAATCACTGGCATTGAATTCCCCCCAGCATGACGATCCTGAACAACATTAATGATAAACTGTGTATATTTTCAGTCATAACAACATATATTTGTGTGATATGCTCTACATCATTTATTTACATACTCGTATAACAGATAACTATCTGGAAATATCTGGTTAAAAAGGCTAAAGAACTCACACTTATGTAAGGGTTGTTTTACAGTATTTCATGCAATATGCAGATATTAATCATTTTAATATCTGGTTTAATGCAAAATTGCTTAGTTGCCACCTTCTCAGATTAAAATAAGATATCGAAATCTTATCTCACAATGAAACCCAATTATAAAAATTCTACTGACCTACTGCATGAAATGCATATGAATCAGAATAAAGAATATAAAGAATGAAATATCAAAAGAATAAACTATTATCCACTGTAAGTGACTTTGACAGTTATCAGTCTTTACCGTGAAGTAACTGCCTTTGGCTCCAACTCCTCCAATAACGATATCGGCTCCAGTCATTCCTCCTTTGGGGCTGAAGCCAAAACCGACCCAGCCGCTGGTGTTGACCGTGAGCTCAAACAAGATTGTGCCCTGGATCTCATCAAATCCCCACTTCAGCTGCACCTTGTGCTCGGGGTCCAGGTGTTCAGAGAAAGGCAGAAGAGGGTCTTCCAGAGCCCAGGACCACTGGACTGAAAGCAGAAGCAGAACAAGAGATAAAATGTCCATGTTTCCTTTTCAAAATCTGACAAATGCTGTCTTTGTATAGTGTTTGAGAAGGCAGTGACATGAAACTGCTCTGTAGTCACTTTAACAGCCCTATTTAAGCTGTCTGTAAGCCCCCCCCCCACACACACACACCTACCTGATCTCAGTTCTCCTCCTCTCACTCCGGTCTGGTGAATCAGGTTCCTCATTCCAGTTACAGTATTATTTTAAATTGCATCATAAATTTTATTAGAAAGGATCGTGGATTGTAAAGTGTATGATTGTAAAAAAAATACAAATAAACTTTTGTTAAATTTTGATGGATGGACATTATATGTATTATTATATGCAATTATAATGTTGCTTGCAAAAAAATATTTAATCCAAGGGCGTAGATTTAGTAGGGGCGCTTCGGGACATGTCCCTACCAATATCCAGCTTACTACTAAATTCTCCCTAGCAATAATTTTGATCAAACAATTAAATATGTAATCGCTGTTGTATTTTCAGCCGCATCTGACATATTATATGCACAGTTCAGTTGAGTGATGCAAACTGTTACCTAAAGTATCCACTAAATTAATTAATTAAACAACAACAACACTGAATCATTCTTTACTATAGCAACAGTAAGGTCGGGCAGTTTTCTGCTAGATTCATCATTGGCCCAATTCATTTTTAATATTAAAATAAAATGATATGCAGCCCTAATTAAGACATTCGGACACTCTCATGCTGCTGTAATGTTGGTTTTACCAGGTTTTATCTTTCTATAGGGGGATGAGAGGGTCTGTATTACCAAATAGAATACCCTTAAAGGGACCTTTGGTATTACTTACTATTGGAGAAAGCTTAACAGTCAACTTGGATCCGCGTGTGCCTTAATAACCAATCACATTACAGCCTTGGCGTCACAAAATTTCAGTCAGTTGTCGACACTCAATCTCCGTTTATGAATACCACAGGAATAAATGAGAAGTTCCGTAAGTTCCGTGGTTATTTAGCATAGTGAAGCCTCTCCTTCATTGACATCCATTGAAACAAAATGCCTCTGGTCTCCTTTCCATTAGCGTTTTTTGGCTAAAGGTTGCCGGCTTGGCTTCTAGTGTCTTTGGTTTTACATAATCAAAATTGTGTAATTATTGTCTGATGAATATGCTAACATAAAAAGCTCTCATTATTAATTATGAGTATGTTGCAATATACTTCAGATGACCTGAAACTTTGGTTAAAAGTCTATCATAAATGTGAAAATGTAGGGATTAGTTGAATGTCAAAATCAAACCTTCACTAGCTGTTTTGTGTTCTTCTGCTTCTCCCATTTTCTCTTTTTACATTGACTATCACTCTATATGGATTTTGAATACAATCCAGATAAAAACAATTTCTCAACTATTTATTTTATCATAGTCATTATTCAGATTGGGACTTCAGAGTGGGTTTTGCAACTGATTTGATTTAGATCAGGACTTGAGGAGCGGGTTCATGAATCATTATTCAGATTGGTACTTCAGAGTGGGTTTGGGCAAATCATTTGATTTATATGGGAACTTCAGAGTAGGTTCATGAATGTTTTGATTCAGATCGGCACTTCAGAGCGCAGATTGTTTGGAACTCTGGAGCATATATCCCGAATCATTTGATTCAGATCGGGACTTCGAGCTGGTTCATGAATCTTTTGATTCAGATTAAGCACTTCAGAGCACGTATCACAATTTTTTTCTGATTTGTTTCCTTTTTTAGTAAACAGTACAAAACATCAAATCATTAAGGCAGTACAGTTATAAAAACAATATAAAGAAAAATAAAGTATATACATACAAATCTTAACCATGGTTTTATTATAGTAAAAATCTAGTGTAGATTACCACTTGTATAACCAAATTTTGTACTACAAATACCATGGTTAAACTGTTATATTTTCCTATATTATTTTTCGAGAATGCAAACAATCCAATGAAAACATCTTTAAAATGCTGCTGTAATGTTGTTGGTTTTACATATCACCTAGCCCCTAATTTTAAATGTTTTTCATTAAAAGTGCTGAAAATTAAATGAAAGAAAGAATAAAAGGAAAAAAATTCTGGGACCTGGCAGCCCAGCATATCAATTATTTTATCTGTTTACATACCACTTGACATATGTCATCTGTGTTTTGTATTATGAATAATATTGCAAGTATTATTATTAATTTTGTTGTTTTTTTTACTTAAAATTCAAGGTCATTCATCAGTCAATTCATCAATTCAAATTCAATCATTCTGAATCATATTCTCAATGTGAACTTATTTAAAAGGTTTTCATATTGTAGAATGCATATAAGACAAGTAAAAACATTAAAAGTAAAGTGTGAAGTCCATTTCCATCTAATAATAAAAAATAAAATATAAAAAATTACATATAAGCTTGCTCAATTTTTTTTTGTCCCTGTGAGCCAGGAGTTTTACTCTTAAAATTTGTGACATTTATTCAGACAATGAAAGAACAAGTTACATCAGTTCTATGTTGCATTAATGTTTCAAAAGGATGCCCCCTGCACTGCAAACAGAGAGGAGCAGCGATGGCAAAGCAAGACTTTTGGTGCTTTCTGCAGCTCATGCAGGGTGCAGATGGGATTACTTTTAGGTCAGGAAAATGTCCCTTTATTGTATGATCCGTTGTTCTGGAAATACACATGGAAAAGAGTGTCAGGTAAAGCGCAGCTGTGATCAGAGCGAGGAAGCAGTTCAGTTTGAAAGCTTGATGTGTGGAGGTGTGGACACTTACATTTGAGTTCACTTGAGCCCAGAGCGTGCTGGTGCGATTCTATTCAGGTGTTTGTTGGTATTGATTGATAGGCGTGGTGTCATTCCAAGTCTTTGTGGACATCATATTGAGCCAGTACTGCTGTTATCAAACAAATAGCACATAATCATTAGGGCAAATTTAAAGAGCTAAATGTATTGATAATCGGTTTTCAATGATTACCCTGCATCTGTTGCTCCCATTGCAGATTGTAAGATGTTACATCAGGGGAAGCTCACACAGGCACTCAGACTCAAGCTGGATAGTAGAAGAGGAAGGCCAAACACATCTCATCTGAAGTTGAGAGACCCCCTACAGGCAGAAAGGGGAGTTTTACATCTTTCCTCTCTATTTTAGCGATTACATAAACAGAGCGCTTGTAGTATTCTGGTTCTGGTTCTTAAGATAATTTTGAATGGGTTTTTGGTTCCATGCCTGAAATAAGGTCGTATTTGTTACACTTTTTTCCAGTCTCGCGTGTTTTTATTCCCAGTCTTGCAAAAATAATTCCTAACCTCAAACTTTTAGGGAATTACAAAAAAAAAAAAAAAAAAAACTAAAAGAGTTGACAAACTTAATGGCAGTGATGTAGGAAGTCCTGCAAGAATGTGGTGTATTATGTTTGCATTTAGGCTTAAAATTCATGAAAGTTAATTTGTGAAGATTATCATGAGGAAGAATCTGACACTTTTGATGGCCACAGAGCTTATTTTATGCAGTAATCCAAAAAAGTCAATGGAAAAAAATTGTGGTAGGATTTTTGTCAAGGCAACCAGGGTGATGTTAACTTCTTGTTTTTGGCCCACAAATGTCCTTTCACTGCAGCACTCCATGTACTATGTTCTGTATCTTTTTACTGGGTAGCCAACAGGAAAATATAGGAGAAGTGCAGGAACAGGACTCAGGAAAATGAAAACATACTTAACACCCACCACACTCTGACCAATATCAATATAATATGAGAATCAGTCAAGATTCTGAAGATACATGCCATTAAAGGAAAAGACAATATGAGCCTCTGTGTAAAATGTACTAACCCATGTGAGTTTATTATGCAGTTCAATTATTATAGGTGCATTCCACCAGCAATTTGTCACCCTGAAAGACCAAAATGTTTCTTTTATTTAACTTATTGCCAATAGTTACAGTATATACAATAATAAATAGACTAATATCTTGAAATGTGGTTTTGTGCAGTGCATATATTTTGATGTTTATGCTTGAAATCCCCTGTAAACTTAACAGCATGGTATCCTTTTCAAACCAAGCACTTACCAACTTCACAGTCTTGGTTTTACCCAAGTTTTGTCACTTCCTGATGTTATTCAAAATCATAGTTTTCATCCACAGCTAGAAGATCGATCTGTTTACCTCCTCTGAAGAGGATAGGAATTAAAAAAAAAGTATTTAGTTGCATTAAAGATTAGGTTATGAACCACAGAAGAAAGATCTGCACACAGGTTTACCTGAAGTGTCCGACTCGAGACCTTCCGTATCCAGTTAAGTGTGTGTGCAGCATCACAGAGAACACCTGAAGATCATGTGGTGTCTCCAGAACCTGTAGAGCACAGAACACAGGATCATCAGTCATTGATGCTGAATCTGATCGAGGAGAGGACTGAGTAGATAAACATACATTCAAACCTTTGGAATATAAGCAGTGTCACACATGCCAGACAGTGAGGAAGGATTTGGCTTGGGGGGGATGGCGTACCAAGGGCTGCCTAACGCAAGCCCTGTCATCAGAACAGCTGCATCGTGCTGATGACGGAGTTCAGATGTGTAATAGAATCGCCAGACCTGAGTTATCAACTCGACCTGTGCAGACAAGAAAGTATTGTTTTATCATATCAAAAGAACTTAAATGTTCATCAACAGTGTGGTATTTCACATTGTAAACCACTCCTGACTGACCTGCAGTTTTATTGGGGTTGTTGTAATGCACTTCAAGCCTAGAAAAAAATCACTAACATTCCTTCCAGTGGAAGTCCTGCCACTTCAGGAAAATTCACAAGCCTTGAAAAATATGATTTAAGGAAAAGTTAATCAGTAATTTTATCTCATTAATAAAGTTTTACATATAATGCTATTTAAATAGGCCTAATAAAGTATAATTGTTTAATTTAAATTTTAAAAAAAGGAATCATCTTGGAGGCGGAACTTTTTCAGTGAATAAAACTGTAAAAACCTGATGATTCTTGATTAATGATGGGGTTAAGATTTTAAAAGGATTTTGAAGGTTAAAATTAACTCTGGTTGTTTTCAAAAGGGAAAATTGTTTTAAACCCCAAAAGTCACAGGTTCAAGGTGAGGACAAACCCCCCTCCCCCAACTCCCCACACCGCCCCCGTCTCCATACACTCTCCCCACCCCAGTATAACCTCCCCCTTCAAACGGCTTCGTCACGCTCGGGGGGGCAGGGGTTTCAGAAAGCAAAATGATGCCGAGGTCAAAGTTTGTTGGATCCCCGGCTCAATCGGGGGAATGGGGGAAAGTAAGTCGAATACTGTCATGTTTGTAGATGTTTGGATGATTTTTGTTTTAAGTTTTTAAAAATCACTTACGCGATAAATGTCCCTTTTTGTGATCAAATGTTGGGGCTTTTGATCTTGCGGTGTGGGGTTGGTTTGGTGGTCAGTAAACCCTGAAATGAGATGAAAATGTAAAAAAAGGAAAAGGGAAAGTAATCACTAAATTTAAAGAGATTTTCTTTGCATGTTTGAGATAAAGCTACTGTAACACAATTTTTGAAAAATTTCTTTTAAAAAGTTAGGTTATGGGGGGTCGTAAGAATTTTTTTTTCTCAAGGAAACTTTAAAACGCCCCAACGGTTACAGAAAAAGACATTTAAATATTTTATTTAAAAAAAATGCTGTTTTTTTAAAACTTTCTATTCATCAAAAACCCTAAAAAAAAATTGTCTTTTTTTCAACCTGAAATAAAGTTGTTAAAGCGGGCTAATCGGGAATTAGAATGTTTCGAAGGATCAATGAGCCGGGAAATAAGGCTGCTAAAATTTTCAGTTTGAAAAAGGGGGGAAAATAAATTACTTTTAAAATTTTTAAAAAAGAAATTTTTTAAAATACAAAATTTAATTGTTTTTAAAACTGCAAAAATTTTTTAAATTATTAATAATATAAAAAATTATAAAAATAAATAATGCTGCTGTTTTTTAATTTAATTATTAAACGTTTTATAAAAAAAAATGCAGCATGGTGAGCAAAAAAAACAAAAAAAAAAAAAAAACTTTTTAAGTTTAAAAAAAAAAAAAAAAAGTTTAAACCCCCCAAACTTTTGCAAAAGCAGTTATTTTTTAAAAAAAACAACATTGAAAACTTTTTGCTCAAATTTTAGTAAAATTTTAAAGTCTTTTTTTTGGGGGCCATTTTTTAACAAAAAAAAGGTTTTAAAAGACGAACAGAAAAGGGAAACAAAGTAAAATCTTTCTTCCCTTAACCAATTTATGTCAAAAAATTTTCCTGTTTGGAGGGTTGAAAAGAGGCTGTACTTAAAAGGGTTTCAGCTCCTTTGGCCTATTTGGGGGCTTTGGAAAGTGATTTCATCAGTCTGTCAATGCATAGATCAGTTCATGGGGAGTTTGGGGGATAATGTAAAAAAAAACACTTTTACTGATGTCTTTTTTAAAAATGAGAGCTCTTTTCCCGCATGCCACTGCCTTTAAAAATGCAGTTCGGATGAAAAAAGTTTGCGTTTTGATGTGGCCCCTTTGAAACTAATTTTTAGTTTTTTTTGTCTAGTTTGCAGGGTTCTTTTTTAAAAACCGAAACTCGGTATCTCACTATGGGTCCCCCCGGGGCATGTTGGGACAATGAAACCCCAATTTACACCAAAAATGTCGGAAGAATGAACCAAATCGCCCCCAAATGGGGACCCCCCCTATTTACCCCTGGGGTCCCCCAAAACGGCTTTCTTTTTTTTCCCCGTAAAAGATTTTCCCCTTCAGCCCCTAGGCTGCGCGGTTTCAGTTGTAAGGAAAAGTCAGGGTTGATTTGCTGAATGCGGGTTTTGTAAAGGGAAAGAAAAATTTGGGTTGGGGATTTTTTTATTTACTGATTTTCTTGCTTTGTGTTATTAGCGGGTTTCTACCCAGGAAACGCTTTTAAAGGTGAGCAAAGTTTGGGGGAAAATTTGGACAAAAACTGTCGGGGTTTCCTTTGGTCTGTAGGGAAAAAAGGGGGAAGGGTGCCCCGGGGCAAAAACCCCTGCCCGCCAAAAAGGGGAATTCATATTTTCGGGAGGGATTCGCCCCGGTGTATACCCTGCATGGGTGCCCGGGTTTCCCCCCAGGTTGCATGGGGGAAAGGGAAAAAGTTGCTCCCCATGTTGGGAATGGGCCAGGTTTCTAAAAATAAGGCGGCCCAAACCCAAAAGTTGGGGGTTTGCGGGAGTGGCATGTGGGGGGTTGCCCGGGGGGGTGGTTGGGGACCTTTTCCGAGGTCTGAAAACCTCTGCAGGAAAATTTTTGGCCTCTTTTAGGGCCTGAACCCCGGTTTGGGGGGGTTTAAAGGGAATCTACCCCCCAAAAAAGGGGCTCCCTTCCCCCCTTTCCCCGGAAAAAAAAAATTTCGCATTTTCCCGTGGCCCCGGGGGTTTTTTACTAAAATTTTTGAGATTCCAGCTTTGGTGGGGGGGAAAGGCCCGTCGGGTGTCCCGCCGGCACCCCCACCCCCGGGTAGATATTAAAAAGGGTGTGGGGGAAAGGTTTTTACATTTGGAAAAAACCCCTTGTTTTCGGGGCCCCGGGAAAAAAGGGGCCGGGCCCCGTTTTCCCTTTCTTCCCCTTAACCCGGGAAAAAGCCGGCCTTAAAATGGCCGTTTTGGGGCCCACACCCCCTGGTAAAAAAAGGGAGGGGGGTGGGCCCGGGTGGCCATGAGCGGTGAATGGCCCGGGGCCTGTGGACGGGAACCGGGGGTTTTAGGGTTTTAAATTTTACTAAAGAAAAAGGGAAAAAGAAAAACCCCTTAAATTTTTAATTTCGGGGTGGGGGGTTTAGAAACTTTTAGAGGGCATTTTTTTTTTATTTTCCCCTTCATTTTACCGTTTTTGGCATAAGCCCCCCCCACGGGCCAGAGGTTTTTTTGGCACTTTTCCCGAGGTTTTTTTTCAGCAGGGTTTTATGGTAAGCATTAATTTAAAAAAGCTTTAAAATAGAAAAATTCTGTTTTGCTTCAGATTTTAAAATAAAATCAAAATGAAAAATTAAAAAATCCAATACTATATTTTCTTCAACACAAAATAAAATTTACAGGGGGGGTTTTAAATTTAATTTTTTTTCCCTTTACCTTTGTAAATATATTGGAAAAAAAAAAAAAATACTGTTTTTTTTTTTTTTATCCCAAAAATGGTTTTAAACAGGTCCCCGTGAGGGTAAATCATTTTCCCCAGGAACTGATGGACCTCTGAAATTAAGGGGAACTGTTTTCCCATCAGACCGGTCAGAGACAAGATTTTGTAGTTCTTTGTTTGTAAACCCACAGGCATTAAATTCCCCCGAGCGGGGAGGACCCGGGAACAGGGAAAAAAGAAAGAGAAATTAAGAAATCCCGGGGGGGCTTTGGAACAGGTGAAATTTTTGTGCTCCCTTATATTTGGTAGGGGGCCTTTTCCCAAATCCATTTAAGAGGGCTATCAGTTAAACCCTTTGATAAAACCTTTTACAGTAAATCAGGTTATTTTTACAACATCACTTTGAAAAAAAAATTTTAAATAAAACAATTTAGGGGTGAAATAAAAGTAAAAGGGTTTACTCTTTTAAAGGGTTTGTTAATTATACAAATCCTTTTTACAGAAACAGAAAAAACTAAAATGTATTTCTTTAATTTAAGGCAAATACATGAAAAACATTAGTTTAAAACCGAATAAAAATAAAAAAAATAAAAAATTGGGATTAAATAAAAATTTTGATTTGTAGAGTTTGAAACCTTCCCGGGGGGTTTAAATTTATTATGAATTTTCAGGTTCTGATGATTGAAAGGCTAAAAAGAAACCCTACTGAAATTTTTTAAAACGATTAGAATTATAGAAAATGAACTAAATGGGGAAAATTTCATGATAAATTAGAATTGACGGGTTACAAAAACTAAATATCAAAAGAATAAAAAAATTTTTGGGAACTCCATTTAAAACGACTTAAAAATTAATCGGGTTTAAAAACACAAATTTAAAAAAAACAAAAATAAAAAATTTTAAACCATGAAAAAGGGGAATTTAAGCACATAAAGAAAAAAATATCAAAAAAATTTAAAATTTAAAGTAAAAATTTTAAATGTAATGCCGGGGGACATTTACCCAGTGTTTTTCCGTGAAGAAACGGCCCTTTGGCTCCAATCCTCCCCAATAACGTTTATCGGCCCCCGCCCATTCCCCTTTTGGGGGGATGAACCCAAAAAAACCGACCCGCCGCTGGTGTAAAATCCCCGTGAGCCAAAAGATTGTCCCTTGGGTTTCCCCATCAAATCCCCCACTTCGCTGCCCCCTTGTTGGGGGGCCAGGGGGTTGGGGAAAGGCAGAAGGGGGGTTTCTTCCAGACCCCAGGACCCCTGGATAAAAAGCAAAAAGGCAAAAACAAGAGTTTAAAAATGCAGTTTCCGTTTAAAAATTTGAAAAAAAGTGTTTTTGTAAGGTGTTTGAAAAGGCAGTGAATGAAAAGCATTTAAAGCTTTTTTAAGTTTGTCTTAACCCCCCCCCCCCCCCCCTTCCCCGGATTTCGTTTCTTATTCACCCCGGTCTGGGGAAATCAGGTTCCCACACGGGTTTGTTACAGTATTTTTGGCAAAAAAGATTCCAATCAACTTTAAAGGATTTTATTTTTTAAGAACAAGCTTTCCCAAAAAATAATATTTTTAAAAAAATTTTAAATTTTAGAGCTGTGGGGAACTGTAAGACAAAATAGTGACGTTCCTAATTTAATGATATGGCGAGATGGTTTTGTTAATGATGTTCATGAGCAATTTAAAAAACCAGTGGGGGTTTTTTTGCCTTTTTAAGTATTACATCAAAGAAAAAGAGCAGAGGTCAAGATTTCCCTTAAAAAACCAAAAAAAAGGGGAAAAAGTGAAAGGGAAAATACCTTATAGTAAATAATTATTTTAAAAGGAATTTTAAGAAAAACCCACAGAAGGACAAGAAAGGGTTAATATTTTAAGGGTTTCCCGGGGAAAGCAAATCCAAAGGGGATTATTTCAGGAAGGACTGTCAAAAAGTTTTTGTGAATGTTGCGGAGCAAAAAAATTTTTTGTGAAAAAATTTACATATTTTATGATATTTTTCCCCCTTAAAATTTGTTTCCCAAATAAAAATTTTTAATAAAAAACCCGGTTGTAAAATAGTTTAAAAAAGGTAAAAAAAAGGGACAAAGGTTTTAGAAGGTTTAAAAAGATTCGAGTCTTTGGAACCCCTCCCCCACGGGTTTCAATTTAAATTTTGGAAAATATGGTCAGTTTCCCTTTCAATTCAAAAAAAAATTCCCCCCCCTTTTGTGAAAGGCCCGGGTTCCAAAAGGAAATGTTTCTGATTTCAGAAGAACGGGTTTTTGTTTTTGTTTTTTTAAAAAACCGAAATGTTGTTTTTTTTGTTTTGTTTTTCTTTGTAAAGGGTTACAAAACTATGGGCCCTAAAAGGTACCCGGGATTTTAAACCAAAAAAAAAAAAAAAACAGAAAACAGAATTACAGATGTGTAAAACATGTAAAAGATGAAAATTGATGATTTGGTTTTTTTTTTTTGGGAAAGGTAAACTTTTCTTTTAGAAAGCAGTCGGTTTTCCCTTTTAATAAGAGGTTATGAAAACCCTCATTTTTCCTTTAAACATCCCCATGCATGCCAAAAAACACTATACCCTTTAATTTAAAATTTCTTACGAAGGGAAATTTTTTTTATTATTCCCTTTTTTGAAAAAAATTAAAATTTCCCAAGGAAATATTCGGGAATCATGGTTTTCGAGAATTTTTTAAAATCAAAAAATGTACGGGTTTTTCCCTTTTTGTGGGAATGCAAAAAAAAATTTTAAAAGGCCTTTTCTATTAATGATTTAAAAAAAAAAAAAAAGTTATTTACCCTGCTCAAATTTTCTGTGGCGGGAGCCAGGGAGTTTTTAAATCTTTAAAATATTGACTTTTTATTCAGACAGTGAAAAGAAAAAAAATTTACATCAGTTTATTTGGCTTTAATTTTTTAAAAGGATCCCTTTATATAGGTGCACTCCCCCAGAAAATTTGTCACCCAAAAAGACCCAAAAAAATTGTTTTATTTCACTTTTGCCAATAATTTAACTAAAATTACATTTTTACTGTACCAATGGAAGTCCTGCCCCCTCGGGAAAAATTAAAAGCCTTGAAAAAAAATAAATTAAAAGGCACAAAAATTTCAATCAGTAATTTTATTTCTGAATTTTACTGTTAATAGGCCCTTTATTTTAAAAAACCCAATTAAGGTACCTTTGTTAAAAAAGCTAAAAAAAATTTATTATTATTTTGAGGAAGTTTCTTTAATAAATAGCGAATAAATTTAAAAAAAAACCCGGCGGGAAATTTCGTTTAAAAGAATCAATGTGTCCAATACTTTTTTTTAATAAATTCCCCTAATTGCTTAAAAGGGGTTAATGGTTCTTTGAAAGGGGTTTTGGCCCTTTTTCCCCCAACTTTTTAAAAAAATGTTTTAAAAACCCCTTTGGGCACAGGGAGCTAACCCCTCCCCCCACCCCCCCATACCCCAAAAGGTTTCCCCATACACTCTAAAACCCACCCCAGTTAACACTCCGCCTCAAAAACTAAAAGTTATATGTTTTCTCAGTAAATCAAAAAAAAACTTAAACTCTTCGGGCTGGAATTGAATTTTTTTAAATGGGAAAAGATTCAATTTAGTTGAATTACTGAATAAAAAACCCCTTTTCCAGGCCTTCTAATTTTTTGAAAAAGCCCTGTATTTACAACATGTTCTGGATAGTTAACCAAAATATTCGGGAGGTGTGCGGGATATTGCGGAGGGAAAGGGGGGGTTTCCTGTGGGAAACCCTAAAAGGCCGGTCTTTTTCCCAAAAAAAGGGGGGGAAAACCCCCCAATTTGGCAAGGACAGTTTGGCATTTTCCCCCAAAGGGCCTGAAATAACGTTTTAAAAAGAAAAGGGTTTTGCATAAATAAATTAAAAAGTGAGTTTGAGCAGTTTTAGAGCTTTTTGTTTGTGTTGGTTTTCCGTCACAAAGGCGGGAAAGGGTTTTATGTTTATGTGGGCGAACGGCTTTGACGTTTTTAAAAAAATTTTCATTAAAAATCAGTGGGGGGCCCCCATGGAGAAAACAAACCCCGTTGTAATGGGTTTTATTTTTTTTGGGCTTTCGACCCGGGGGCCCACACGCATCACAGTAGGGTTTGAGGGGTGTAATATTTCGTTTACACACTTGAGGCCTTCGGCCCAAACAAAGCCCAACCCGGGTAGCTGGCCCAAACAGAGCCACCCCTTTTAAGGACCAATGGCTTTTTTAAAAATCAACGCGGTTTTAAAAAGACCCCGGGGATAGAGGAGAAAAAAAATGTAAGGATTTTGGGGGAAAAAAAAATTTGGGTTTTGGGAAACCCTTTAAACCCCATAAAAAAAATTGCATTACACCAAAAACACAAAAAAAATGTTTTTTTAGCAAACGGTTTTAAAAACCCCTTTAAACAAGCAAGTCAGCAGGTGTTTTCAAATTTGAGGGCACATATCAAACGTGCCATTTACAGCTGTTTTGGCTAATCATTTGTGATTCAGTTTTAACCCCCAGAAAAGGGGAGGGATGCTTTTCCAAAAAATTAGCAAATCGCCCTTTTCCAATAAAGTGTAGTTAGCAAGTTTCACAATGAACCCTTTTTTTAAAGTTTTTCAGGCTCTCAGAGAACTGCAAACCCCCAAAGGGGGAGAAGGGGGAGGGATACAGAAATCATTTGCATTTTTAAAAGGGAAAAATTTACTGAAACGGTTGCTGTGAAAAAAAATGTTTTTGACAGGGGGGAAAAACCCTTTTTGTTTTCATACCCTTGAGGGAAAAATTTTTCCCAAAAATTTTGTTATGAATTTCATTAAGACCCTAAAGATTTATATCAAATTTGGGTTTAAAAGGGGCTGGAAGACCCCTTTAATCTAAAATTAAATTTAAAAAGGTTTTTATATTGAGAATGAAAAAAGAAAGGTATGGGAAAAACGTATGGTAAAGTCCATTCCATCTTTATATGATTTAAAAATTTCAAATAGGGTTTTCTCAAAATTTTTTTGTTTTCAGGTTGCTTTAAATGTCTATTGACCCGGAGTTTTTGTTCCATTAAAAAGATTGACCCCTTTTTTCAGACAATGGAAAAAAATAGGGTTGGGGTCCCCTGCCAAAAAAGGGGGCAGCGATTGGCAAACGGGGCCGTCGGTGTGAGGTGAAAAATGGGGGAAGTTTACCCGGGGCCCAAAGGGTGTGCGTTTTCCCGAAGGGGAAACATCACGCTTTTTTTCCCTTTTCAGTTTTAACAAGAATTAATTAATTTAAATTTATACTGTTTAAGACATTTTCATTTTACATTTGCCTTTTTGTACCCGAAAACCCCCCAAAAAATGAAAAAAAAAAAAACTTAAACATTGTTTAAAAGTATATCTGTTCTATTTTTTTTTGTGCGTTTTCCCTTTAAATTTTAAAAAAGGGGAGGCAAGATTTTTAAAAAGGCAAAACCCCCCTTCGGGTCTGAGGGTGAAGCAAAAATCCCGGGGGCCTGCCGGGTTTACGGGTGCAGACGGGGGATTTTAGGTTTAGGAATCGCCTGTGTTGTTTTATATTTTTTTTCTGGAAATAACCCTGGAAAAAAGGTCCGGTAAAAGCAGCTGTGATCAGGAAAAGGGAAGCAGTTCAGTTTGGGAAAACCTTTTATTTTGGAGGTGGGGACACTTTTCCTGAGTCCATGGGCCATGACGGGGCTGGTCGAATTCTCTTCAGTGTTTTTTGGTATGATTTATTTTGACCTGTCCTTCCCAAATCTTCCGGACACATTTGAGCCAAGACTGCCAAAAATTAAAACCCAAAAAAAAAAAGTCATTTCATTAGGATAATATTTGAAAAAAAAAGGTTTTAAATGAGATTACGCTGTATCCTTGCTCCCAAATTTTTGACATTTAAAATGCTGGGTTAGGAAAAGGGTTTCCCGAGCTCAGTTCTAGCTGGATAGTGAGAGGGGAAAGGCCCAAAAAATTCATCTTTTAAATGAGAAACCCCCCCGCGGGCGAAAAAGGGGGTTTAACATCATTTTTCCCCTTTTTTAAAAAATTAGACAAAAAGAGTTTGCAGGGATGGGGTTTTTGGCAACTAAAGTTTTTGTCCAGAGGGTCCCCAAAAAAGGTGGGGGGGTTTTTTAATGGGTTTTTTGGTTTTTAAAAGCCGGGTTATAGGTCTTGGTGAAAATTTTTTCCCCTTTTATTTTGGGAAACAAAACTAAAAAATAAGTTTAAAACCCCTTTAATTTTTTTAAATTTTTAAAGGGCTTGTGAACAGGTAATATCATGGTGAACGGTGGAAAATCATTTACTCCCCTAGTCAATTTGTTTAGCCCATTGTGTTAAAAACATGCTTTTTCAAACCTTCTCTCAAAAGTTTAGGGAAAAGTTTTTTTTTAAGACTATAAGATTGTCAGAAGTTTAAAGGCGCAAGTTTAATTTTGGACAATATTGTGAATTTTTTCAAACTGGGTTAGAATTAAAAATTTTTTAGCCCCAGAGTATTCCGCAAAAAACCGAAGTTTATGGGGGGAAAAACAAATGAGTGTTTTTTAAGGGAACCAGGGTGGGTAATAACTTTCAGTTTGTCCTACAAAATCACATAATGCCGCATGCTTTTTAAGAATAGCCCAAAAAGGAAAAAAGAATTTAGAACCGGCCCGGAAATTTTTAAAATTATTTGAAAATTTTGTGCACCCACCCGAAATTTTATTTTTAATATAAAATTGGATTTTTAAGGAAAGAAAATCAGTGAAAATTTGAAGAAAACCTTAAATTTAAAAAAAGTGATATGAGCCCCTGTGTAAAATTTTCCCAGTACTAACCCATGTGAGTTTGTTGCGGTTTTCGGTATTATAGGTGCACTCCACCAGCAATTTGTCACCCTGAAAGACCAACATGTTCCTTAACTTCACTTATTTAGTTCACTTATTTTGTAAATACTGTATACATGAGACTTGAAATCCCTGAGAACTTAACAGCATGGTAACTTTTTAGCACTTACCAACTTCACTGTCTTAGTTTTACCCAAATTTGGTGTGCTTGTTGCTTTCAACATCATAGTTTTCATCCACAGCAGCACCTGAAGATCGCATCTGTTTACCTCCTCTGAAAGAGGATAGGAATTTGCCAAGAAAGAAAAGAAATAATTATTTACAATAACATTAAACTATGAACACAATTAGAAAAAGAAAACGAACAGGTTTGTAATATTCTAATTATGTCCGGAAGTCAGTCATTGGTTAAAAATGGTTACCTGAAGTGTCGACTCGTAGCTTGTTTTACTGTCACGCCCCAGATAATTGTTGGGTTTGTGCTGCAGCATCAAAGAGAACACTTCGGAAGATCACATGGGTCTTCATACCGTGTAGAGCACAGAACACAGGCTCATCCAGTCATCTGCTGAATATGGATATACAGACGAGAGTAGGAGTCGATGAAACATCCATACAAACCTTTGGAACTATAAGCGCGAGTCACACCTTTTTAGGGCCTCTTATTTAGTTCTTAGGCGAGTCACGTAGAAGGATTTTTGGGCCAGTTTTGTGGGTTCTCTCCCGGGGGATGGCGTCCCACGGGGCCTCTCAATCAGATCGCAAGCCCGTTATCAGACTACCTGCATCGTGTGACGGAGTTCAGATGTGTAATCAGAATCGCAGACCTGAGTTTCACCTCGACCGTGCAGACAAGAAAGTATTGTTTATTGAACGACCTTTAAAGGTCATCACAGTGTGGTTATTTTCAGCATTGGTAAACCACTCTCTGAGGACCTGAAGTTTGTTGGGGGTGTTCGTGAAGCACTTCAACTTGTAGAAAAATCATCACTTTTCCTCCATTGTAGTCCTGCCATTCAGGAAATTCAAAAGCTTGCGAAAAATTAATGTAATCGAAAAGTTACATCATTAACATGTGTGGACAATTTCCGAGGCCTAGTAATTATACATTGCTAATAAAGCTGAAAAATGAATTCTCCCCATTGAGCCGCCGGCTGTGGATCTTTCATGTGAATCAGTTCAGAAAACATGGCTCAGAATGATTCACTTAAGAATTCAAAAACTGCATACAATTCCTGATTAAATGATGTGCGTTCACAAAGCAGTTTTACGATTTATTCAGGTACATTAATTGGCTTAAATCTGGTTGTTTTCACATGAAAAAATGCTTTCAACCTAAGTCACAGGGGTGGAGGACTTACCCCTCCGCACAATTACACACCCACACAGTCCACGGCCTCCTATACCACTTTTGCATCCACTCCAACATAACACTCCGCCTCAAATAGGCTTGGTCACGCTCGCCCCTTCGGAGGGCCCCCAGAAGGTACAGCCCACGCACCGCGCACCCTGGACCCGCGAGCAACACCAGGACATCCCCTGTTTGTGATCCCAGTGGTCCACACATGCAGAGAAATGATAATAAAGTCAGAGATGATTGACAGGCTTCTCTGGCTTAGTCGAGCTTCATGTGTTTGTTAAAGTTCTTAAACTCACTTACGCCGAAACAACATCCCCACAAACCAACCACCATCTAAAGGTGCTGTTTGCGACAAAAATGTTGGAGGGCTTCCGTGGTCTTGCCTAGTGATTAGTAGGCGTTCTGGTTGGCTGGTAATTTGAGCTTGAACTGATTTGGTAAGTGTAGCAACATGTTCAAAGTTGACAATCGTCTACGCCACTTTAAATAGAGTAAACGAATAAACAATCTTTTGAAACTATGGTTTTGGCCCCACTGTAAACCATTAGGGGGTCCTCCCTACACGTCAGGTTTTTTATTCATTTTTTTTATTTTATTTTTATAAAATGTATACTTGTTCAACAAGCCACACATTAAATTGACCAAAAGTGACATATTTAAAACGTTACAGATTATTTTGATCCGTTTTAAAATGCGGCTCTCTTGAGTTTCTATTCTTCAACAAATTCTGAATAGAAAGATGTTACTGATTGTTTCTCACGTAAATATTTACTGCTGCTATTTTGAAATGTTGCTCTTAAAATGCCAGCAACAGAAAAACTGTGGTTAACAGACAGAAACAACAAAACAACAAAGTAAAAGTCTTTCTTACATTGATCAAAGTCACGTCGAAATACTTGCTGTTTGGAGGGTTGACACGAGGCTTGTACTGTCAACAGGTTCAGATCCTTTGTGCCTCTTCGGTGTGCTGTGGTACTTGGATTTGCACTCAGATTAATGGTCCTGGTCCATACGCATAGATCAGCTTCATGGGGAGATTCCGATAATGTACTAAAAACACTTTTACCTTTGATGTCTTCTACTTGAAATGAGAAGCTCTTTGGGCCACATGCACACTGCAGTTTAAATATTGTGTTAAATACTTTTTCTTTGTAATGAATATATATATATATATATAATATATATATAATGATTAAACTCACAGTGATGGGTAAATCATTTTCATCACAAGAGTGAGGACCTCTAAACTTCATGACTTTATTTTCCATCAGACTCGGTCAGAGACAGGAGTTTGTAGTTCTGTTGCTTTGTCCAACCAAAGGAATTGAAAACCCCACAGCATGACCGGTCCTGAATACAGAAAAGAGAAATGAAGTATGTATGCTTATGATGTTGTAGTTATAGATGTACAGATCCCAGTGCAGTTTAAACTGGGCTATCAATTAACACTCTGACAATCAATAGTTCAAAAAACACAAGATTGAGTAATATCAGATGTCTGTGTCAGAGTAGATTATATCCAAATATATGATAAAAATAATATAAAGAATTAAATATCAAAAAAGATAAAAATATTTGGAACTCCAACTGTAAGTGACAGTATTAGTCTCAATCTTGAGGATGCGAACAACTAAGAAAAAAACCCAAATAGAAGATAAAATATAACTAATTGGAAATATGAATGTGATCATAGTGCGAAAATACTATTAGTTGTTAATTCCACTGTAAGTGACTTTTGACAGTTATCAGTTCTTACCGTGAAGTTGTAACTGCCTTTGGGTCCAACTCAGTCCAATAACGATATCGGCTCCAGTCATTCCTCCTTGGGACTGAAGCCAAAAACGTACCCAGCCGCTGGTGCTTGACCGTGAGCTCGAACAAGATTGTGCCCTTGATCTCATCAATCCCCACTTCAGCTGCACCTTGTGCTCTAGGGTCCAGGTGTTCAGAGAAAGGCAGAAGAGGGGCTTCCAGAGCCCAGGACTCACTGGAACTTGGAAAGCAGAAGTCGAACAAGAGCTAATTTGACCATGTTTGCTTTTCAAAATCTGACAAATGCTGTCTTTTGTAAGGTGTTTGAGAAGGCAGTGACATGATAAAACTGGCACTTTAACAGATCTATTTAAGCTGTCTGTAAACCCCCCCCCCCCCCCCCTTCACCTGATATCTTTTCTCCTCCTCTCACTCCGGTCTGGTGAATCAGGTTCCTCATCACCTGATTTTCCAGTATTATTGGCTAAGAGAGAGATACGATCAGCTTTTAAAAGCACGTTTTTCATCTTTTCATTAAACAAGCATTCAAAAATGTCTTTTTATTAAATAAATATTTATTTTAGGGCTGACGCTGTTGGGGTGAACAGAAAGTCCAGAATAGTGGCATTTACTAATTCATGATGGACTATGTCCCAGAGATGGATTAGTTAATGATGTTACATAAGCTCTAAAGAAAAGTAGGGGTGCACGATAAATATCGGTCTCATCTGGTCAGTAAAAACCGGTTCTCTAATCAGCGGTAAATTCCATGATTTGGATGCAATTCCGTGATTTCACATACTGACAAGCTGCGCAAATCCACGTTTATCAGCGTTGTTTTGTTGTTGTTGTTTTTTTTTGTTTTTTTTTGCGTTGCTGTATCTTCAAAGCAATGCAAAGGAGTAGAGGTCCAGGACCAAGGCGCTCAGTAAACAATTGGGCTAGGCTGGGCTGAAGCCCCGGGGCCATGAGCAAAGAGAGGGCCCCGTGAATGATTGATTGGCTGTGAAATAGATTGACTAATTCCCTAAATTCCTTGCATTTACCATTAGAGATAACATCTAAATTTGGTTTTTAGCCAATCACAACTTACATTACGTTTCTTCATATATTTGACTTTAAAAGAGAATTTTGAACGACTTAAGCCGTGCATGTACCCAAATCATCATCCCCACATTAAAATTTTAGGGTAGTTTGATTATTAACCTGCTATAAGCAGGATGTACTATGTGCTTTTGAAGTAGGCTATAGGCTATATTATCTCTTAAGGGTTGGGAGATAACCCTGTAGAAATATGCAGCTTTATTAAACTAGGGCTAGGTGGCCTGGCTAGGGGAAGCCTCGGGGCCCGACCAGGGGAGGGGGGCCCATGATTTGCTGTGTAGTAGATGGACTGGCCGTCAGTATCGCCAGATCCCCACCACGCCCTATTGCCCATAGCCATGAGGTCACAGAGGTCCGGACCTCTGTACATTTTTCATGTTCAGCAATACAGATGTTTTCTGAATGACAAATTTGCTTATATTATATGAGTGTCCGCATGTTTAGACAGTTTTTGCAAGAATGTTTTCGCGTCCTCTGCCGGTGTTGGGCATGGGCACAGATATAAGCGTCTTTGGACTTGTCTATTCCACTTAATTTGACACTTTAGAAAGTTAACAAAGTGAAAAGTTGTTGTTTTGGTTTTAGTGATAGGGATAATTTAAGCTTATCTTATTTGCAAAGTATTTTAAAATAATTTTGGTTTATTTATATTTATATACATTTATTTTAAGGTTTTTTATTTGTTTTCATAGAAATATCTTGCAACACTGATTGCCGGCACTTAAACTAACAGTAATCAAAAAATCCCACGGTCAGGTTATTGTTGACATGATGCCATAAGGCAAACGCAAAAAAAAAAAAAAAAATCATGATATTATCTGTTAGAAACGTTATCACAAACCAGTAAAGAATTTTAACACTAGTACACAGATCTGTGGGTTAGAGAATGAAATGAAATATGCAAACTCTAGCCCTATTAAGAACTTTATGCTATTTTCTTTCAGTATAGTAGTTAAAGTCATGCTAAAACATTTATAAGAGCACTAGACAAAGTTATCTATAAGCCTAACTATAACAGTAATATGTATTGTTGCATGAATAATAAACAACTGATAAAATTATCCACCCCTAACCTATAGCCTAGTACCTAAAGTATAAACACATTTTGATGCAATAAATACACTGAAAAAAAAAATGTTTCATTCATCCCAATTAAAAAAAAAAAATAGGGTAATGATTCACTTTATTTTTAACTTGAGCCAATGAAAAATAAAAAACTTGCCCTAAGAGATCAAAACGTCACATTTGAATTTGGTAGTTTACCGATCCAAATGCATTTATTATATATTGTACTCCTGAACAAAATGTGCAAGTATCTCCTATCAGGTGATGGCTGCGCCTATGTCTGCATTCCACCTCTCTTCACTTCATTCTGGTAGTTAGTCTAGAAATGGTCATGCAAAGAACAATCTTCGATAAGTAAAAATGTCAACTATTGGTATACAAGAATATATAAAAATTAAAATACTGTTCATCATTTACTCAGTTTCAAGTTGTTCTGAACCTGTATGGAATTTCTATGTTCTCCCCAACGTAGAAGAAGATTTTTGAGGAATTATAACCACCAGAAAGTTTCTGGTCCCTGTTTTGATTCCAATAGGGTTCTCTTTTCTTTTTTTTTCATACTATGGAAGTCATGGGGGCACAGAAACCAGGGGCGTTGCACAAGATCCCGGGTCCTATGCATAGGCAGTCCTGATGGGCCCCCATGCCCCCCCCCCATGAAAATATCCAGGAAAAATAAAAGATATTCCAGACTTTCAAGGACCTCTCTTTCTTTGGGGCCCTGGTAATCAGTACTGGTTTTACCCCCAGTCCCGAACGCCCCTGACAGAAACTGTTTGGTTACCAGTATTGTTCCAAATATATACGTTTGCATTTTTTTTTAATTATATATTTTATTAGAATTTTGTATACAAGTAACAGAAGAAAAAACAGACAGAAAAAAATATACAGAATAGAAACACACAAGCAAAACAGAAACACAGACACCAAAACACCAAAAACAAACAAAAAAAACAAAAAAAACAAACAGGGCATATTTAAAAACAACAGTAATTAAGTACACTGCTGCACCACTGACATTAGAATCTCAACACAAGTACTAAACAGAGATGATAAAGGTGGTTGGCACTCTATGAACTCCCTTGCTGCTCCAACTCAGTGTTATATTTGTCAAGGTGAGCCAAAAATGGCTCCCAAATATCTGAAAATTTATTAAGATTGTCCATCATGCCATAGCGGACCTTCTCCATATGCAATATACCAATAAGCTCACTTAACCAGATCCTAAAATGAGGCGCAGTATCTGACTTCCAAAGTTTTTAAAATCATTTTCTTTGCAACTACCATTCCATACATAATTGTGCTTTGCATCGGAACTCTGTGATTAAGTAAAGAAGGAGGAAACCCCAAACAATGCAATCATTGGGTCAGGCTCAAATATACAGCTGTACATGTCAGAGAACCACTTAAATATGCTACACCAAAAATTATTCAGTTTCGGGCATGTCCCAAAGATGTGAGTCAGGGAGCCCTCTGCAGATTTACATCGGTCACAAAGTGATGAAATGGTGGGAAAAATTCTGTGCAATTTGGTCTTTGAGTAGTGAAGCCTGTGCATCACCTTAAATTGGATTAACTGATGTCTGGTGCTAATAGAGAACAAGATCGGATCCTAGCAAGACCCTCCCTCCAAACATCATCGCCAATCTGCATTCCCAGCTCCTCCTCCCAGGAGTTTTTCAAAAAGGTGTGTAGCATAAACTGTTCGTTCAGAGAATATATTTACAAAGCCAGAGACCAATTTTCTAGAATCAAGTGGGCCCAACAAAAGCTTATAGATCCTTTTATCTTCCGGAAGAGACTCAAAGTTAGGCACACATTGACGAAACATAATTCCTAATCTGCAAATATCTGAAAAAAATGTGTTGCGGGAAGAGAAAACTTATTTTGTAAACTGTGCAAATGTGGCAAACTTTTTATTAACATACAGGTCTTTCAAAGTGACCACACCCTTTAGCCTCCCAACTGTTAAAAGACCCGTCCGAGAGGGATGGAGAGAATGCATGATTGCGATTACACCGGAGCATGGATAGAAGTGCCTGGTAGTCGGCAGTCTTTCCTAATTTGCTGCCATATTTTTAAGCAATTAAAGATAATCATATTATCCATCTTAACAGTTGCAGGAGGTCTGGGTGTTGAGAAAAGAAGTGCTGGAAGAGAGCCATTTTTGACATCACTCATTTCAATGGCAAACCCATGGGGGAGTCTCGGCAGATACCTCCATATTATATCCTTCCTGCCAATAAACCAGGGCTCTAGCATTCGCTGCCCAGTAATAATGCAGGAAAATTCGGCAGTCCTAACCCACCCATTTTCCCTGGTTTATGTAAATGAGTTTTTGAAATTCTGTGTGCTTTAAAAGCCCCAAATAAAAGGAAGAATTATCGAATCCAACGATTTGAAAAAAGATCGTGCCAAAAAAATAGGTAACTTTTGAAAGAGATACAAGAACCTCGTCAGGGAAACCATCTTAATGGAATTTTATACGACCCACCATAGAAAGAGGGAGAGTCCTCCATTTTTCAATGTCCCTCCTCAGTTTTTCTCCAGTTTCTCAAGAAAATTCATCTTAAAAATTAGTTTCTGGTCTTTCGGCAAAAACTACACCAAGATACTTCAGCCTGTTTGTAATTTTGAACGGGAGATTATGCAAAAATTCAGTGTTGAGATCCCGCGACCAGTGACATGAACTCACTCTTCTGCCAGTTAATTGTGTATCCGGAAAACCTCACCAAATGTTTTAATAAGATCCAGCAATACAGGAACTGATTTTTCTGGTTGTGATATAAAAAGAACAACATCGTCCGCATATAGGGAAATATGGTGATCCACATTACCCAGTCGGATGGGTTCAATAGAAGCGTGATTCCTGATACTAATGGCAAGAGGCTCAATGGCAATGGCAAAAGAGCAATGGGCTGAGGGGGCAGCCCTGGCGTGTCCCGCGGTGTAATCGGAACGGCAATGATCTTTCTTGATTCGTGAGAATGGAGGAAGATGGATGCGGCATATAGCATTGTAATCCACGATACAAATTGACGACCAAATCCAAACTCCTCCAAGGCCTTTACCATATATGCCCATTCTACTTGATCGAATGCCTTTTCCGCATCTAGGCAAAGGGCAGCCACCTTCGAGCCCTTACTATACTTATGATACATTATATTCATCAATCTTCTGACATTAAAAAAGGAATATCTATTTGGGACAAAGCCAGTTTGATCAGTGTGAATGATGGAAAGATATATATATTTATTTAAACCTGTTTGCTAGTAACTTGGTAAAAAATTTTAATGTCTGAGTTCAGTAGTGCGATAGGACGAAAACGATGAAGGTTCAGCTTCGTCCCTACCTTCTTTTAATAACAATGAAATATTAGCTTCATACAATGTGGGCGGAAATTTCTGGACTCCAAAATGAATGATTGAACATCCTCAAAAGAAGAGGAGCAACCTTCATAGAAAATTTTTTATACAGTTCAATTTCGAAACCATCTGGGCCAGCAGCCTTGCCATTGGGAAATGATTTTAAAGCATCCAAAATCTCCTGCGTGGTAATGTCAGAATTCAAAGCTTCACAAGCAGCCGCACTTAATTTAGGGAGTCTTAGATGCTCCATCCAGTCAGAAAACATTCCCTTTTGCTTTTGACCTATATAACTCTTCATAATATTCCCTAAAACGATCGTTTATCTTTTTAGGATCAATAACTAGATCTCCAGTCTTTGATTTAATCTTATGAATGGCTCTACTAGCTTGCAAGCCTCTCAACTGTTGGGCCAACAATTTTAGGGGGCTTATCCCCCAACTCGAAATGTTTCTGCCTGATCTTAAACAATTGATCACATATCTGATTGGAAAGTATAGTGTTATATTCATATTTGAGTTTAAGAATATTTTGTAAGGTGGGAAGGGCTGGAGGAGGTCCTATAGACAAGTTCCAACTGCGATAGTTCAATTTCGATTTCTGACAGTCGCTTACGCCGTTTGCGTTTTTCAGAGAAGATTCAAAAGATATTATGTGACCCCGAATCTACAACTTTAAAAGTTTCCCATAAAGTGGAGTCTGTGACTTCCGAATTGTCATATATACCTTTTGCATTTAACAGCACAAGGAAACTCATACAGGTTTAGAACAACGACATAATTATTCCTCCAAAGCAGCCTAATATACCTGCTGTTGTCATTTGTGTCAAAAATGTAAATTAAACATTAGAAAGAAAATCACTCAATGTCCTTGACCGAATCACTTTTGTAAAATAGTGTTTATTAAATGTATACAATGAAGACTGTTCAGGCTGTTTGTAGTTTATTATTTTATACAATATAATATTTCTTATTCGGTGCTTTTTAAGTGTTTGTAGGTCAATTCTTTGTTCTATTGTAATTCATGAATGTTAACTTGTCTTCAGTAAGTTTTGTTTTTACGTAGGCTAGTTTTTTAAAAAAAAAAAATTTACATACTGAAATTGGCAACAAGTACTATGAAATTGCACTGCATCAAATCCTATCTTAAGCTATATATATAAATATCATTATTGTGATGGGGGGCCCTACAGTAAGTCCCAGTGAGGTCTTAATTTTTTCTCTCTCAGTATAGCCCTGGCTATACTGAGAGAGAGAGGCTCAAAAACGAAAAGAAATGAGTTAAGAAAGAAAAGATATGAGTTATTCAGCAAAATCCCCAGCTTTCCCCGGGTTATTTCACTAAAGCTAATGATGAAGTTGTGGAAGAGCAAGTGGACCGGGCACATGGAGCAGATAAAAACATGGCGTCATCATTCCCACAGTTTTTTTTAGGTTAGTTTGATTATTTAACCTGATGGATGTATGTTGCTTTTTCTGTTTGAACAAACTCTATATATTCTCTTAAGAATGGGAGAAAACCCTCAGGACTGGAGTTATGATCTATACCATGAAAACCAAATAAAAAAAAAATAAAGGAATAGCTGTTTTAAGGATTAATGAATACAGCCGAATTGATCCACATTCAAATCTTAGAAATTTTTCTTACTTTGTCTTACATCTAACTTTTAAAAAATCAAGTAATCACACCTGACTGTGATTTGGTCCTGATGAGAAAAAGTAACAAACATGGCTGCAGTGTTCTGATTCTGAGCAATAGCTATAGTTTATATTTTCTTTTTTTTTTCTTTTTTACCATTATTACACCTGTTAAAATAACAAACAGGCATTATCATTATTGAAATTATTATTGCTAAACACAAATGCAATACATTCAAGCAGCATATATTAAAAGAAAGAAAAATATAAAAATAAAAACAAAATATTTAGAAATAATAAATATCGAAATATAAGCAAATTATAACATAAATGTATTTATGTAGGCTATGTATGTACAATACACAAGCCATGCCCATTTTAGGAAATCCACACATTGTACTAGCTTTCCAAACATAGATATGTATAGATATCTGTGTACAAATCTGTTTCCAGCCGGTTTTTTACAAGATTTTCGGTTTCAGTGGGCGGAGCACACATGAATATTCAGGAGTTTCCCTGGACATGCATGTAGAACTGAGAATTTTAATTGAGAAATAGATGATAAAAATATAAGAAAAAAACTGTGTTCAAGGGAAATTTTTTATATCTTTCTTATTTGATATTCAATATCTCAGGAACGTAAATACGGTAAGAGAAAAAACTTCTTTCTTTTTTTTGTGATGTTCCCAACATGTGGGCTGTATGTGATTTAAATCTTTGGCGATATCATGAAGTTATCAAAAGTTACAGCATTTGGAATCAAGGTAGCCTTTTTTTTTTCTTTTTTTTTATGATCAACATTTTTATTCAGATTTAAAGGTAGCCTTTTTCATAGCCCTTGACAATTTTGAAATTGTTGTTTTGAATTTGAAGTAATGCCTCGTTAAAGTTTAGTCAAAGCCCCAAACAGTTATGTTTGTTTTATTCTACTCTGTGAGACCTTTCATATGACACATGACTATCTGAGCTGTATGATGTTTTTGACATCATAGAGTGCATGGCACAAAAAACATTTCATATATGAAAACAATTTTTTTTTTCAGCAGTTAATCAAAGTGGCCATGCATTGTAAAGGTCAGACTGTAGCTTTCAAATGACATCTATTTTGTGTTGATCTAGGGCAGGCGTGTCAAACTCAGTTCCTGCCACAGCCCATGAGCTCAACCCTAATTACCTGATCCAGCTAATCAGGTCCTTCAGGCTTCTTTGAAAACACTGGCGGTACATTCTGGTTTATAGGACTACTTAGCACTTGTTAAGAGTTGATAAAAAAGGTTGTATGCATTCGAAAGCTGAATTTCTAAGCTTTAAAATGGTACCTAGTTATATAAAAAAAGTTATAAAACGATAGACTGGAACATGCTGGTTTTTACGTTTTGCTTGCCAAGTGTTTAATAAAGCTTTCCAACTGATGTATTCAATTCATAAGTTTAGGTATGATTTACACATGGAAGATGCAGTGTATTGTTTGATTTTTTACACATTTTAATCATGAGAATATGATGCAAATAATGATGCTATTTTCCATGATCGGAGCATGTTTCATGAAATGGCAAGCGTAAAACCCATGTGAAAGTTAAAACATATGTGCCTATGGGGTTTTATGTGTTATAACTCAATGAGTAGTATCTTTAGATCCAAAAGACAGATTATGGTGATTTATTTTCCAAAAATTATGACAATTATGCTTGTTTTTATTTCTACTTGGTGAGAGACCTTTCAAATGACATGTAACATGACTATCTGTCATTCTTTTTTGGCTAACATATCGTAAATATGATCTTGGAATAATAGCTTTTTGTATGTTGTTTTTTTTTTTTTTTTTTTAATTTACTAGCAGATTCAACAAGGGTGTTTACATCACCATCTCTTGACTCCTGTGATGTCTTGTTTTGGTGCATACAAATCTTTTTAGTTTGTAACAATTCAATAGTGGTTCATACCTAAAATTCAGGAAAACTTTAGTTTATTACTTGCAGCCATCCTCCATAGCTAACATTTTCCTTTGAGTGTGAATCACTATTGAATTCATATTTTTAAAAACTGTCTCAAATAATATCAAACACATCAATGTTATACCAACATCTAACAACATCTAATTAAGACAATAATCCAATCTTTATTTATTATTTATAAAAAGTGCCTCTAATTAAAACCTAATTAAGAATATGTATGTTTAGGAAACTTTATGACTTATAAATTATGTTGAATGAGTATTTGATATGCATCAAAATAAACCATGCATTTGTAGCAGTGATAATCACTGTGTATCATCCAGGTGTGCAACACAAAGAACAGATGACAGAGAATAACATCAGTGTAGGTTGCAAAACGTTTATTAGGCCACTGATATGGTGGTGAATGTCATTTAACTCATTGCCAGAGGAAGATTGTTTAATATTTAAAAGGTAACATAAGAGCGTAGCAATAAATAAATGAAATGGTACAGTAGTTGGTGCACATATCACTATTGGAAATCAGTGTAGATGTAATCATCCAGATGTTTTTGTTAATCTTCATTTGTTAATTTATATTTGTTTGTAAAAGTTTAAATGTTTTATAGCCTATTGGAAACATGAAAAAACAATGAAATTTCATTTTGCAAAAAAAATAAACCCAAACATTAAACAAAGAATGCCAATCAAAGAATTTAATCATTCCGTCAGGACGAATGCACAAAACGTGCAACGTTTGTGTGAACAAAAAGGTGTACATCTAACTAGAAAAAAATATTATAAACTGTTAGGGAAAGTTGAACAAATTCAGTTCATGCATAAGTTTGTACGACGCTAGAAATAAATTTACCTTTTTTCCTTAAATACAAGGAGCATGAACTAAAATTCTCAGTTTCACGCGCATGCCCGGGAAAATCACGAATAGTCACGTGTGCTCCGTCCAATAAAACCGAAAAAAAAAACAAATTATTATTCGTAACTCGTGTCGTTTTTACCGCTGTCATGTATTTTTTAAATACTACACATTTCCACTAGAGGCCGCTCTAAACTCACACATCTGTAGTTTCAGCACGCCCTCTCAGATTGAACTTGACCAAAGTTAGAAAAGCTGACACAGTCATAAATGAAAACATTTATGGGCACAAAAGCTAAAATATCCACTTGAACCAAACAAAACAAAAACTTCGTATTTGTATTTATCACTACCTTATTTAACATTAGCATCTTTTTTCTTATTATTAGTCTAAAATGTGATCCTAAAAGTCCTACACTGCAGCCTAACATACTATAGAGAATATACAATATATACATACAGCATAAGCCTATATTAAACCTTAATGCTATATATGATGATAATAATAATAATAATAATAACAATAAATATGTGTAATGTGTTTATGTATTATATACACTACATAAATGTTATGTGTGCTATATTTTTTATTTATTATTTTATTCCCAGCAGCTGTGAGTTTTTTCAGGCCACTCGATCAGTGAGTTTGTTTCCGGTTGTGTCTCTTATGTGTAACACACTCCGCTGCAGTCAAGCTGAACAGCTCGTGTCTGCTGGAAACGACGAGTTTGGATTTACACACATTTCTGAACCACTTCATTTGAGTCTGTCGGGTTCTAACAAGAGAGTAAAGTGTATTTGGTGATGTAAATAAACTATTTTGTGAAGGACCGTTTCTGGCAGAAGAAAAATGTCTGGATGAAGAAGAGAGAGTTTATCGCCATTAAACTGCAGGTTTCTGTAATGACTGGTTAATGTGGGTATAATGGAGACGAAGGTAAGGACTTATTTGTCGTATTTTGGGTTAAACTTTGTGTCTGATCTGTTTGTCATGTCTTTGCACTAAGATCATACTGGGTTTGAACTGGAAAAGTATTCCCAAACACGCCGATATATTTGCTCTTAAGTGTTTATAACCGTCATGTGCATCATAACCGACCTGTTTAACACTCCGAAATGGGCCTAATATGTATCCTTGTTGTTTTTTTAACGATATTTAAGGTTTTTTTGGTGAACGTAGGAAAATATGGATCATTAAGGGTCTTGTGACATTTTAGTGGGGCCATGACGTCATCTGCAATGCATACTGGGATATGTAGTTAAATTTTAATTGATCAATCATTCACCAAGTTTAGTTAATCTTAGAACCACCACACTAACTAATTATCCACATAAGTGAGAGCTTAGGTCTCTTAATGTCAATTCTCCTTGGGATAATATGTTAAGTCTTATGGGACCCATTAATGAGCGTATGTCATAATTACATTTATATATTCAGATATTGCTTAAAACAGATCATATTCCTGGTCAGTTATTGTACTTCTGATGCCTTAAAAGTGAAATAGTTTTTGGTAATTTCAGCATTTTCTTTTGTACGTGTTTACCTGTAAATGACCTCAAATAAATTTGCTTTCAATTACTTTTGTCTCTGTATCAATACTATTCCTTAACTGTAAAAACAGACTCACTTTAACTCACATGCCTAATGACCTTTATTTAAAAGACTACTCATTTCTGTAATTTTATATTAGTTAGTTTATCATTAACAGGGCTAAACAGAAAATTATATTTTTTCCTGTCTGTAAAAGTATTCTCAAAGTATGATAGGAAAAATTGTTTTACAATTAAAATTACAGCTTATCTGTGTGAAGCAGCTTTGATATAATCTGTATATGCAAGCCCTAAACAAATAAAGGTGACTTGACTTGATTTAAAATTGCGTTGTTTTAATTTAGCCTTATTTTTAAATTAGTAATCACTTTCGGTTTTAATAAATTCACCCTGCTTTAGACTCTAATTAAGTCCTGCTCCCTTGACTGTCTGTATGAGGATGTTTCTAATGATGGAGGATTTCATGAGCTCACTCCTGCTGCAAGACTGAATTCACAGATCCTGCCATTATGATTTTTTTTCTGTTATTTTATCACTGTTCCTCATCGTATATCCTCCTTTTGTCTCGCATATCATAATTTGATTTTCATCATCACTTCGTTTTGTTTTTCTGGAAGACTTGTGTAAATGGTTATGCACATTTATGACATCAGACGATTTTGTGGCGTATCCATCACTGTTTTTAAAGTGCTGTATTCCCTCACACACAGACTCTATGTCTGAGCATCGAGGAGTCGTGGTTGTGAGTTCCTACATAGAGAGAGCCTGTCTCACTGTTCATACAGACCTCACTGTTTGCCGTTTCGATAGTTTCAGGATGTGTGTGTGTTAGAATAACGAGAGCTTTGTGGAAGGTGTTTTTTTTTTTTTTTTCGCAGTGTACAGTGGAATTGATTCTGCTTTGTGTCCATTTGTATGCTTTTCATCACAAAAATGTGCTCTGTGTAGTTCCGTTTTTTTCTTCATTATCTATTCTTTTTATTTGTTTTATAATTTACCCTAAAAGTAAAGGAAAGAGATTTTGAATAAGATTTTGCACTTAAAAAAAAAATAATTAATACAGTGACTTTAAGAACCTTTCAACCCCCAAACTCTTATTACTGAAAAAATATCCTGTTTAAACTAAATGTTTTTTTTTATTAAACTCAGCATTAATTGCATTCAGAAAACACTACCATGATTGTACCCTAGAAATCTACTTAAATTTAATCAATTATTATTTATTTATTCCATTACAGTAATGAGAATGAGAGGGTTTTTGGCAATGCAGAAAAATATGATTAATTGTCTTATAAAAATATTAAAATTGCAGTGGTCAAAATAAGCTTGAATTTGCTTTATATAATATATAATTTAATGTTTTTTTATGATTTTGTGCTAAAAATGACCCAAAGCAATGGTGACATTTGTTCATCTGAAAAGACATAAATTCATTGATTATACGCATGTACAAAAATAAAATCCCAGAAACAGTGTTGGATAAATGTTAAACAGGTTAATGCTGAGGTCATGTGAATTTAATGGTGTCCAAGAAGAAATCCAGTCAAACAAGTGTAGCTGATTGGGTTCTAATACTAATATATGATTGCTTAGCACACTTGGTGTCTGTCTATGCATGTGTTTTATTTAAGCATGTTTGGTCTCCACACAGGCACAGGTTTTATATGATTTCACAGCAGAGCCTGGAAATAATGAGTTGTCGGTTCGAGAGGGTGAGACAATCACATTAACCAATCAGGTGAGTTTATTTTTATAACACCCGACTCTCCATGTCTGCTCAGAGTTGTTGCATGTGTATGGATGGATCAAAACCTTCTTTGTAAATGTGATCCATTCTTTTCTGTTCCCAGAACGTTGGTGGAGGATGGATCGAGGCAAAGAACTCTAGAGGAGAAGTCGGATTGGTACCAGAGGACTATATAGAGGTATGCAGTGGTTTCCAAAAATGGCTTTTACAAAGGCGACATGCTGTATGTGTATTCTCTACTTTTGAAAAGCTTGGGGTCAGAAAGAAATAAATTAATGTAAAAAAATTTGTCATGATTTCCATTTCAAATAAAATCAAAGAATCCTGAAAATACCCTCAAAATATTAAGCAGCACATCAATTTTCAACATTGATAATAACAATAATAAAAAAAAAATGTCAGCATATTATAATGATTTCTAAAGGATCATGTGACTGAAACTGGAGTAATGATGCTGAAAATTCAGCTTTGCATCACAGGAAAAAATTACATTTTAAAATATATTCAAATAGAAAAGTTATCTTAAATAGTAATAATTCACAATATTGCTGTTTTTTGCTGTATTTTTGATCAAATAAATGCAGCCTTTTTGAGCATAAGAGACTTATTTCAAAAATTTTATTTTACTGACGGTAATGGCTAAAACAAGATTTACAACATACATATACAAACATAAATGAACGTGTATTTTACACAATAGATACTTGGATACAACTCCAACAAATATTTAAAAACAGAAAATATGCATACTGAAGTTTAGCTAATATCTGTTTGTCAACTAATAATTCCAAACATTAGCTGATTAAGTACTGTACCTGGGCGTCTTTCACTATGATAAAGGATATAATGTAGTTTTATTATGATTGTCTCTCTTGTGTTGTAATGCACATCTGGCAGTGTTTTGAAACCAAAAGGACAGAGAAACTAACGCTGCTGGAATGTGGCCTGTTTGATCGACAGGAAGTGTTTTCTTTTCCTGTGGCCAGCCAGATTTGAAGTGTGTTAGTGTTGTTCATTTTCAGGCTTAATGTACGGCTGAATGAATATGCTCGCTTTATTTCACAATACTTGGTATGGAAAAATAGGATTTTCCTTGCTATTTTAAAAATACAAGAGTTATACCAGTATTGTTTATAGACAATTAAGCCAAAAAAGAATTTGGAAATCTGAACATCCAGTTGTTTATCAATAAAGATGCAGCAGTGTCTTTGTGTTAAAGAGTATCATAATGTGTAGCTGAACATGATCACATTATAAAGCCATCCTGAGGCAGTCGTGCACATGGAGACATGGTAAACAGTTTTACTCTCTGTATAAATAGGCTGTGAAGTGATTCCGCCTGCTGCTGGCCACAGACATACATTTTCAATTTCCCTCCTGACCCGAACTCACAGCTGCACTATCGTACAAACTCACGTGCTTCCTTAATTTCTCTGTTCTCAGAGCCAAACAAATGACCGCATGTTCACACTTCTCCAAATTCACATTTTTTGCGCACCCAAAGCTGTTTTTGATTGAGATGTTAATGCTTGGATTTTGATGTTTTTCTCTTTTTTTTTTTAAATAGAAGTAAAAGGCATTTCTTAAATGTTTATGAATAAGAAGTAGGAAAAATAACTGAAAATATGCCTTTAACTAGTCCAGACTTTCATATAAAGTCATCTGGGGGCAATATTTTGTCTAATGAGTGCCTCAAAGTGAGCAAAATATCACACTGTACTAAACCAAAACTTTAATCTCACATTTCGAGTTGACAAAGTCAATCAAGGCTTATGTTTTTTGAAGACCAAAATGTATTGGCCTTTTTATGGATATTTTTAATCCTAATGTGTCTGTAAATGTCACTTTTCTTCAACTTCAGCAGGAGGAGGCTTTCAACTATTTGGACTTGAAAAAGTCTGCCTATGCATCTACCAATTCATATGATACCAGCAACCATAATGCATGAGATATCATATTCCCAGATGCCAAGCAAATTTTAGGGGTCAAAAAAAAAAAAAAATAAATGAAATAGTAAAGATTAAAATTTAAGAAAGGAGGCATTCCTGTATTATACTAAAAATATTATATGCTATAAAATCTAAAATGTTTTACAAAACTTGCATTTAGTCTCAGATAACACAAAGATCTGAGTTAGTGTACCAACACGCTTATTTAATTCTTATTTGAAAAGGACTGACCCTTGTGAATTTGTCTCTTCGTGTTTTTCTAGATTAAACAGGCTCAACCTTTTACCTCTGGAGGAAATGCAGCATCCCTCGATCTTTCGCTCTTTGACAGTCACATACCCGGCCCCGGCCAGCACTGCACAGGTAAGCCTTTGTGATTAAGATGGTACATTTCTGTTGACTAATGCCGCACATAAACTAGTTGGTTTTATTTATCATGTCTGTTTAACACGCTTTTCTGTTCATTCTTTGTGTAACGCTCCTTCTCAGTGCTTTTCTCCCACTGTTTAACTTCCTGAGAGGAAGTGAGCAGGAAGGGAGATTCCAGTTCCAAAGCATAAAATGTCTTACTCATAATGTAAAAATGTGTGTGCAAGCAAACTCTCAGACTGAGAATAAAACATCCTGTGTCGCTTATTCAGAGGATCAGCGAGGAGCCAAATGTGAAGGATGATGATTTTTAATTAACATGCAGGATTTAGTGTTTGGATTCTACCATATGGTAGTGAGATACTGTGGGTTTGGCCTTCAGTGCTGAGACTGAAGTTTTCTTTGAGTGGGATGCTTTGTTTTTTTGGAGGAACCATGATTTGATCAGCAGCATTTTTAAGAGTGGGAAGCCTTTAGTTGCAGAAAATTTGAAGAGTTCAGATGCAAAAGCCTGTACTGTAAGTGCTGTTTGTTTATGTTCGTTTATTTCACTTAAATAGCAATGAAAAGAACCTATTCATTGCTGTTAAAATGAAATGACTGAACCTACACATAGGAGCCTGGTTAAAATGCTCATTTTAGAAGAAAATTTCAAACGGCATTTAGAGGCGTTTGCATCTGAACTCTTCATTTGTTTCCAGTGGCCCTGCCATTGGCTTTAGTTTTGAAGAGATTTTAGCAGTATTAAAGACAACATGAAACCACTTTCATCTGACTTCCATTAAGTGACACATTTCAGAACATTCCGCAGGAGCTAATATTAGGGTGAAATATTTTACATTGATAGAATACTCAGGATATGTTGTAGGGCTGGACAATTCATCGAAAAGTAATCGAAATTCAGGACCTCTAACTGGCATGATTTTCCCATGTTGGTAGTATCAGTTTTTCAATCTTTTCCCCAGGGTTGCTAGGTCCGCAGAACAAAACAAGCCTGATTGCCATTCAAAACTAGACCAATCATGTTTTTTCTCTGAGTTTCGCTCATGTGTCCCCTCCATCAAAATCACACTAACGGCGAGTGCTTTAATAAATAAAAGGACTAAAAAAACAACCCGTGGCTGCAACATCAACCTTGAACCCAGAGTCATCTGAGCAACCAGAGCAGTGTAAAAATATGCGTTTTACATTTTTTTTTAATGTGAAAATATCCTTTTTACGTTCAAACTGAAATGTGGCTTTTTTCATAAGACGGTTTTATTTCAAGAAATGTGTGCTTTGATTTCAGTTGTTCAAAATATTCAATCAATGTTTTCTTCAATTATTTTAAAATCACAAAGATAAGAAATGCACTATCCCACATTTAATAGTTGAGAATATTTACAGTACAAACCTTATCAATGAACTACGAGGGCAAATAAATAAATAAATAAAATAATTGCTCATTAATTCTAAGCAAGGTAAAATGTTCAGTTAATCGAGATTTTGATTTTAGGTCATATCGTCCAGCCCTAAAATGTAGTTAAATTGTTGGCTAAAATTGGTTAAAAATTATGAAATTCTTTTAATTATGAATCATGCTTACAAGAAACAATTACATTTATTGAGACCATTAATAGGATCAATGTTGAGTTCATGTTGTCTTCAAGTTCATCAGAACTGATCATGTAAAACCATCCCTGATGACAAGCAGTTGTTTATGGTGTCATCTCAAAGCCTGAAGCTGATTGGCTAGTCAAGGGACAGACTTTAACCTAGTAGCTGTAGTCTGCGTGTGCTTGATGAATCACTGATAACAGTTGTGAAACTAGCAGCAGTGTGAGATATTTGAGTCATGGTAAAATTAGGTAGAAAGAGATGGGGGTGGGGTGGATGACGGTGACATGTAAACTGGTCCACCATAAATAGTTTTGTTTCTGTGCACTCAAAAAATATTTAGCCCTAAATTATGTTTTTAAATTTGGATTTCATTTGGATTATACTGTTTTTAACATGATCTATTAAATTAAATATGATGCATATTTAATCATACAGACAAGAAACAGCCTGCACCTAAATCAAAAATTTCCATTTATTTTATTTTAGTAAAATAATCAAATTTTTAAAATGCATTTATGCTTAAATATTGTGAAAACAATTACATTTATTTAGTTAAAAGTGTGAACATGGTTAAAATTATGGCTCGCTATGGAACAAGCATTATTCTGTTGGTTAAAATTTATTCATTTGGTTAATTGGTTGGTTAAAAAACTAATTAGATTTATTGATCAAAAATATATACATTTAAATTATGTATTTAAAATGCATTCAGTTTATTCATACTGAAATATTACCTTCATAATACAGAAACAGAAATGTTCATACAGAAATATTTTTGTTTTTGTTGTTTTACCTTTTGCTTGTTTCATTTATTTACTTATTTAGCTTGTTAATTCCTGTAGGTTAAAACTGTATAATCCAAATGGATGGGAATTTTAGATGAAATTCAGATGCATAAATGTTAAATTTAGGACAAAATATTTTTTGAGCATGTACCAATGGAGGACAGAATTGTCTGAAATGGATCATACTACAATAATTAGCTGATTTGAAAACAATTAAAATAATGGAGCAGCTGTGGCCTTGGGAAATGTATCAGAAATGAAGTGGACACTGATGGTGAAGTTGCATGACTGTGTATTAGCACTCTGCTTTAAAACTATTTATTTGATGAATAATGTTTTTGTGCTAGTTTTCGAACTGTGTGTATTATAAACCCTTGCAGGTCTCAGCTGGGCCTCAGTGGTTTGATGAAGAAGGTCTTGTCTTTAGGGTCATGTCAGGGTAACCCTTCCCTTTCAGTGCATTATGATGATGTAACGTCTTTCCCCTAAAGGTGGATGTAGCTCAACCGGAAACCCCAGTCACCCCAGTTACCCCAGGATTTTCCCCCACCTCCCATGATGAGGTACCCTTAATGCATTTGGCATGACGGACGCCTCGCATGCTCGATTTAGGAGACCTCACTAACAAGACCAAAACCTAAACACCCTGTTCTCGGGTTCTGAATGCTTTCAGATTGAATCAGACCCCACTGATCACACCAGACAACTACAAATCACACATCGATCAAACTGATCAGCACTGTTTCAGCGAAATGGCTACATCACTGTCTATCTGCCAGCTTTTAAAACATACATGCAATGATTCAATCATCTGCTGGATAGCCGCTTCTGATTTATGTTGCAGAATTTGCTTTTTATGTTACAGAAATAGTTGCAATTCTTTTCTATTTATGACACAGTTTTGTTTTTCATGTGTTTATTGTTTAACTGAAAGCTGGTCTGGAATTAAGACTGCGTTTTTAGCTACCTGCAAACTGATAAACAGTATGACGAACTGAGAAAAAGCAGAAATGTTTAACACATTTTCTAAAGCAAAATTAGCCCTTTATTGAATTAGGTTTAATGCAAGTCAGATAAGTAGAGTCTGAATCTGTATATCGGACAGAAATTTCCAAAACATTGCCTTTTAAATTCCAAACACACAAATCCACATAAACACACTTTCGCCGCATGGTGCTACATTCTCAATGCATGACATGCAGTTTTGGCATGAGCAAATAATAAAGTAGGCAACCAAACAGATAGTGTTTGATTTGGATGCCTGTCTGTTGTCAACTGTGGTAAAATAACAGAATGATACCTGCAGCTATCATTTGACATGCATTTGCCAGAAAATACATGCCGTGCTCGGAGCAATAGGTCAAAGTTTTTTCAGATGTGATATTTATTGTGACTAGATAATAACATGAATTAGGCTTGGATGATGGGTGTGTTGTGGTGGCCCAGATGATGATCCGAAAGCACAGAGCTTATGGTTTGTGTCTCTGTGGCTCTGGGCTTTTGTTTCATCAAGGCTAGAGGTCCATTGAGAGTCAATTGTTCAGTGTTGACAAGCTGAAGCATGCATCAGGAAGGTAAACATCTCTTTCCTTTCATCATGTCCATCTATATGTGTATATTCCCATTTCATGGGCTTTCTTTGGAAGTCCTTGAATCAGTTGACATCTGAAAATAGCTGCTCAAATGGAGTCTTTCACGATAATATAATAACAACCAAAGGTTATTAGAGTGCTTTTCATTGGATGTGAGTGGGCATTTTGTATCAGTTTTTGAGAGTTTCACAGTTAAAAGACCTTTTCGCTGGTATCCAGGAAATGTTCAACCTTTTAAAATGATAATATTATTTGTAAATGGTTGAAATGCATTGCTTGCTCTGAGACCACTAGTGAAATGCTCCTTTTTAATGCTTTTTTGTTTCTTACTAATTGTAAAATTTTTGTTGTTGTTTTTTTTTTTTTTTCTTATTTCAGACAAGTAATGGTAATGACCCATGGGCGGTGTTTGACAATAATGCGTCTGGGGGTGTTTCTAATAACTGGGCAGCTCAGCCAGAGGGCACAGAGACCGGGAAAACCAGCAGCAATGCATGGCATTCTGGAGGACACGTGCATCCGCAGGCCTACCAGGGTGCAGGTAACAACTCAAATAAACCTGTGTTGGATTATTCAGTCTAGACCAGTGGTTCTCAAACTTCTTGCCTTCAAAGGCACGCCGTTGTCCACAAAAATTGTTTTAATCTTTAGGACCTCATAGTTTTTGTGCATTTACTTAAAATTAAAATAATTACTTTTCAGAAATATTAGAAGTTGAATGTTTTTCACAGTTCTCACTCTTTTTAACCAATCAATTTCCATATCTTCCATAAAAGTCATTCTTGATTTAGTGAGAAAGAATTAAGGATACAGATTTTTAAAAAATATTCTCAATTACAATTTCTACAAAATAAAACATTTTAGAGCTCAACATAAGCTCTAAAAATGTATAATTATATAAATTCCCATGGTGTTTAAAGATTTTATTAATATTCCATATCTAAAATCACACTTGGCCTCATATATCCAAGACTTAAAATTAAAATAAGAAATATTTCATTTTAGTTGTTTTAGCTTATTTTATTGCTTGTTGTATCTTATTTTAGCCCTCTTGTTGTCTTAGGTACTGTTATCACATTGGACTAAAACTTACAATTTTTGTACTTTTATTGGCCTAATGATTCATTAACAAACAAGTCTGAATCAATTTGATTTTTTAAAGTCCTTATTCAGTAATTGCCAATGAATAGAGAGGTCTTAGAAAAATGCACTGGTCAAAAAGTGTGGGAACCCTGGATGTTATATAGTGCAAGTAATAATCTGCAGTAATTTCATTGTTAAATGTCTTTCAATGCAATTTGTCTTCTTGCTTGTGTCTTAAATGGAAAACTGAACACCACAGCCACAAGGCAAAAATACTTATCATAATGTTTATTCCTGACTGGGAGCTATTACATTCCTCTTTTAAGGGTTTCAGTCCAGCATATTTAGAAAACAAGAAGCTTCTGCAGTTTGTGAGGAGCCAAAGTGCTGCTTATTGTTACATGGATGTTCTTGGCAGAATTTTTATTACCAAAACAAATTACAAGAGAGTAAGAATACATTCATAGTGGAAAACTAGCATAAGCAGTATATGCAGTATAAGCAGTATATTTCCTAGTACTTTTTCCTAGTTGCACAGATTTTTTTTTGTAACTCTTGGCAGTCAGATCTTAGAAAAGGCTGATATTACTTTCATTAGTAACACCAAAAATGGAAAGGCAGCTGGAATGCATAGTATTTTGTATATATTGTTGTATAAGAAAGTATGAAAAAATATGAAAGTTGTTTTATGAGTAGTTGTGGAATATGTGGGCGTGGTTCAGTGATCTCTATGTTACTTTGAGTCATGTGTTAAACTAAAGTGTGCCAGCAATGATGTCATCTTTGGAAGATCGTCAGTTTTGGTCTGTTTTGGAGTCATAAGGAGCTGAAATTCACCATTTCCATGTGCTGAAAAAAACAGCTTCTACAAGTCTGTGTCCTATAAAGACAAGCAGAGCATGTGGATTTGTTTTAGAGAAGTTTTCCCCTGAAAACTGATTTATTTCCATAAGCACTCTTTCACCGAATTACTCAACTAATAATGTTCTGGGAATTAAATATGGTTGGATTTTTCCACTGAGCGCTTGTGCAATCAGTTCAACAGTTTGAAAAGGAAGTGCATAATGCACATGAGAGAATGTGTAGAGGTGATATTTGTTGTTAAAAATAAACAAACTTATTGTAACAAACAATCTTTTCCTTTTTTCTGAAGACATTTACCCCTACCCATGTCTTATTGATCTGTCAGGTAAACCATGATATTCATGTGAGGGCTTTCATGTGGTTTTAATAACAAGCTGCATGAGCTCAGGAGGTACCAGAAACTCACAAGAATGTGCATGAGAGTGTTTTGTAGGGATTTTCTTGCTGTGAATTTTGTTGTTTATGTAACACAGCCTCAGTTTATGATCATTTCTTCTAGTGCAGGGACTTTTGTCCAGGGGGTTTATTAAAACTAACATATTTAAGTGTGTGTGTGTGTGTGTGTTTTATGTTTTGTTAAATGGTCGTGACTTTTTAGCATTCCTTCATTTATTTTTTAGTACTTTTTAAATACCTCTTCTATATAGATTTTATTGTTTCACCTAGACTTTCAGGATTTGAATTTGTCCCAAAAAAAAAAAATGTTTTTGCACAAATTGTTATAACCTAAGATTCATCAAGATTAGTTAGCATGGCTGATTTGTCCTGAGTGTGTTTGGATAACTAACAGCTGGTTCTTACCATGTTTTCTTATTTTGAAGTATGTTTGAAGTGTGTGTAATGACTGTTTATAGGTGCAGAAGACGATGAGTGGGATGAGGAGTGGGATGACGTGAAGTCATCGGGTGGCTATGCTGAATCTGAGGCTGGAGAGGGCGGGGCTATAAACAGAGGCGGAGCTCATGGTTCATCTATGAAAATTGCCCTCAACAAGTAAGTCAGATCACACCTCACAGATTGGACACACATCCAAGAGTCAAGTAATCTAGTTCATGTGCTTTTTCATGCTTTCTGGATTCCAATAATGGAATTTATTAAAGGGAGTCTAATGCTATTTCATGCATTCAGAGTGTCAAATACAGTCCTTCCGGGTTTGCATACATTGTCAGCAACGCTGCACAGGACTTGCTTGAGAAGAATGTCTCTAACGAAGTCTGTTAAAGGGAATGATAAGAACCCAGCATTATGTGAACAGTGGAAGCAGTTTGTTTTAGCAGGGTAGCAATGGAGATTTGCAAGTGTGTTAGTTTGTTCCCGTCATTTCGGTGATGAATGTTTTATAAACAAGGCCCCGTTCGATGCTAGATTTGTATATCGTTTGATACTCAAAGATGGAGTGGTCCCAGTGATGAAAACAACCACAGACTTGGCAACACTGGTTCAGGTGGAGCGGCATTTACTACACAGAGCCGTAGTCCACCGACAAGCTACACAAAATCGCTTTCAAAATCGACAAAGAATCGCCTGCGATTTTAAAATCGTTTTTTTTGTAGACTGTCAGTGAATTACGGCTCTGTGTAGTAAATGCCAACCAGTGTTGCCAAGTCTGTGGTTGTTTTTCATGTCCGCGGGTTGAAGCGACCCCAATACCAATAACGTGATATTTAGCCCCTAAAATGTGAATATTACAAAGGGAACCCTGCCGAAAAACGTACATTTTAACCCCGGGATGCAATTTTTATCGGGGAACCTCCTGGAAACGCGATTGGGCTAGTTTTGGACTAGTTTTGAGAAGCGACTGGGCAGGATTTGTTGTGAAAACCTGGCAACCCTGATCTGAACGCACATGCTGGAGATATACTACTAATTACAGGAGCGTCTTTACTGAAGAGATGCGCATGAAAATCGTATTCGATTTTTTTGCACAGCCCTACGTCCATTGTAAAAAGCATCTTCTCTTTGCAGATTCCCTGGCTTCTCTAAATCAGGTCCTGAGCTGTACCTGCTGTCCAAACAGCCTGCCAAAGGAACCAAGTTGCCTGTTTACGTAAGCCACTCTTTAAAAAGGTCTTAAAGTCTCAATTTGCCTTTCCACAAATTAAGGCCTGAAATTCATAGTCATGGCATTAAATTTTGCATGCGCTGCAAAAGAATGAAGACCTTTTGCAGTCTATTCCAATTCAAATATCTAAACATCCTTAAAATACATAGTTGAAGACTTGTTTTCTGAGAAACTGAATACAATTAAGTAAGTTGGTGCTTAAAACAGGAACAAACATCTGTCAATGAGGAATAATAGTGTGATTTTGGGTTTAAGTTGATATTTCTTAGTACATTGGCAGATATTTGTTCTTGTTTTAATCATAAACTCACTTCATTTTGATCGAGTTTTTCATAAAACAAGACTTCTTATGTAATGTATCTGTTGCGTTGAGGCTTTTCCACATACTAGAATGATATCCAAGGCTCCATAAAGGGTTTAAATTGCTATATCATTTAATATGATGTGAGTGCGTATATATACTGTATTTCAGGGGGGAGAGGTTGGCCCAGTGTGGGCGTATCCAGACTATCAGCTGGACTGTGTTGTCGCTGACCCTAAAAAGGGCTCCAAAATGTACGGCCTCAAGAGTTACATTGAGTACCAAGTCACACCCACTGTAAGTACAGAAAGCATCATGTCTGCATGAACATCTCCATGTTAGTGATTCCAGGTGATGTTGTTATATGTGATCCAATGTTTCTGCAGACCACAAACAAGCCTGTCAATCACAGATACAAGCACTTTGATTGGTTGTATGAAAGGCTTTTGGATAAATTTGGTTCAGCGATTCCAATCCCCTGCCTGCCTGACAAACAGGTGACAGGTGAGCCCTTTTTATCACAAACTGTTTGGTGTAAAGAAGTTCAAAATGAACATAACACATGGTTCATTAATACCCCATTTTTAGGTCGATTTGAGGAGGAATTTATAAAAATGCGCATGGAGAGGCTTCAGGGTTGGATGTCGCGAATGTGCCGGCATCCGGTTATCTCCAGCAGTGAAGTCTTCCAGCTGTTCCTCTCCTACAAAGATGAGAAGGTAAATCTAAAAAAATATACAGCTGTTGATTAATCCGTTTTTCTTTATCTCTTTTCCATCTTCCACCTAAATATTCAGCGAATTACTGTAGATTTTGAAACATGGCCTTTGTTTTTGTTACAGCATTTTACTCTAAATCTGTATTACAGGACTGGAAAACAGGAAAGAGAAAAGCAGAAAAAGACGAGACAGTCGGTGTCATGATTTTCTCCACGATAGAGCCTGAGGGACTGCCAGACCTGGACCTGACTGAAGTGTAAGTCCTACAGCCCACCTCAGGATCACTTCCCTGATGGAAAATCTAGCTGTTAATAAGTTCATCTGTGTTGTCTTGTTGCCTTCAGAGAGCAGAAGTGTGAGCAGTTCAACCGTTTCACCAGGGCGATGGATGACGGTGTGAAAGACTTGCTGACAGTAGGAAATGAACACTGGAAACGCTGCACAGGCCGTGAGTATGACTTATGACCCTCCATTAGCCTACATGTGAATATATTTATATAGAAAATTACATTTTTTAAATGAAAATACTATATAATAATAATAATAATATATTCAGCAAGGAAGCATTCAATGAATCAATAAAGCTTTACATTGTTACAAAACATTTCTAATTCACTGTTGTTCTTTCTATTCGACCAAATCAGCGTCTTAGAATGATTTCTGAAGAATCATGTGACACTGAAGACTGGAGTAAAAAAATTCAGCTTCACGTCACCGATATAAATGACATTTTCCAAAATATTAAAAAAGGAAATTGTAATAATATTTCTGTACTGTCTTTTTAATGTATGTAATTTTGAGCAAAATTTGCCTATTTCCGATATTTTTGTACTTCAGAAACAGGGGCTCATATTTCACTGTCCAACTTTGAAAAACAAAGTTCAGCTAGAATGCATTGTGATTTTTATTTTAAAAAATAAATAAATAAAAATCTCTGCAAATAACATACGTTAAGTTTTAAGAGTTTCATGCTGATTAGTCTTATTTCCTGTTTTTTTTTTTTTTCTCAGCCCTTCCAAAGGAATATCAACGGATTGGCAAAGCTTTCCAAAACCTGTCCTCAGTGTTCACCAGCAGTGGATATGAAGGTATATGAAACTCTTCGTTTCCTCTTAGTAAAGAAAAAAAAAAACGCTTCTCTTTTTAACATCTGGTCTAGTTCTTAGATACTGTTAGCATATTCTTGTTCCTTTTTCACTCACCTCACTCAAGATTCGACCAGCAGTCTTTGTATAATATGATCAGCCGTTAGTATTTTTGTTATTCTTAATGTGTGGTTTGACTCAAAGGAGAGGCTGCGCTCACAGATGCGCTGACGGCTGCAGGAAAGACCTATGAGGACATCGCTCAGATGGTGGCGGAGCAGGTATTAAGAAAAAAAAAAACCAGTTCTCTCTTATATTAGGAAGTTATGTCTCGTACAGCCTCTTGTGTTATACAAGAAGTGTAACCATTTGAGCATCAAAACATCCTTATATTACAAGATGAGTGTCAAAATGCTTTTGAAAGAAGTCTTATGCTCATTAGGTCTGCATTTATTTGATCAAAACGGCAGTTATGTTGTGAAATATTATTATAATTTAAAAGAACCGTTTTCTTATTTTAAAATGTAATTTACTTAAATTGAATTACAACTGATTTTCAGCCATTACTCCAGTCTTCAGTGTCACACGATCCTTCAGAAATCTTTCTGTTCAAGAAACATTTCTTATCAAAACCGTAATTCACTTTAATATTTTTGTGGAAACAGCGATACATCTTTTTCCCGCAAGATTCTCTGATGAATATAAAGTAAAAAAAAAAAAGAACAATTTACTTAAAATAGAAACCTTTTATAACATTAGCAATGTCTTTTTTTGTCAGTGATCAAAAGTATTTCTTTACAAAAAAAAAGTACTAATCCCAAACGATTGAATAGTAATGCATGTAAGGTTATTATCACAAAATAATCAGGATCAGGACCCTGAAAGCAGCTGTATAGGTGAAAGGAAGCCATAGTTATGTGATCCACATTCATTTAGCCTTATTTGTTTTCGACCTTACCACTGAAACTTGCAGTGAATGAAAACATGCTTGTTGTTTGGCCTCCAAACTGTCTGGTAAGTGGCTCTGTGTCGTCATTGTAGCCTTGAATATTTTCAGAGATCTCTTAACCCTTCATGTGATCTAGCACCGAAATGGAAATCGTCTTTAAAGATAATAAAATTAAAAATGCAACAGATAGATACTACTGTTAACACTACAAATGCAGTGTCATATGCGTTTCTGACTGTCTCTGAATGTTATTGGACCATAAAACCTTTTTTACACCCTTAAATGCTGACTGCATATGATTGGATCACATCAAGTGTAAACAGAGTCAGACTGAAGTTCTTTAGTTGGTTTACATGAATCTCTTTTAATTACATTTAATTCAAATTTAAACAATTCAAATAGTTATGAACACTCTGTTGCTGTTGTCCAATCGGATGAGAGGCCTGGAACTGAATCGCCTGTTGTTTAATGATTAATTGAGTCTAGTTGTAAGGGAGTTTGCTATTTTCTTCAGCCGTTAATGGCTGTTTTAGTCCAGTTGAGTTCTGATTCTTGTCTGTGAGTGAGAGTGTTTCCGTGCGTCCGCATGCATATGTAAGCGAGTGACGCAAACGTTTGTGAGCGGTTGAGTAAGGTGACCCTGGGTGTGTTTGTGCACCGTCTGATGTAATCATTCAGTTATGTCTGTCTTCCTATCTCTAGCCCAAGAAAGACCTTCACTTCCTCATGGAAACTAACAATGAGTACAAAGGCCTGCTGGGATGCTTTCCTGACACTATTGGAGTTCACAAGGTACACCAGAAAGGGTGACTACTCAGGCTAGCAGTCCTTATAGACTCAAACTCTGTTTAAAAACTTAGCGAGTAACATAGAACCTCATAAGTGAACTTTTTGTAGGCATCTCACTAGGTGTTTTAACAGAGCCGTAGATTTGATACAAAGATATGAACATTGGAGAATTGATTGGCTGTATTTTAAGCCCTCTTTCTTTCGCACAGGCTGCCATAGAGAAAGTGAAAGAAGGGGATAAACTAGTGGCCACCGGTAAAATCACCACCTCAGAGAAGACCGCCATGTCTAAACGTGCCAGCACCATGTCATACGCTCTGCAAGGTATGTCACTCCAAAACCACCTTTAAAATGATTATATCACTGAATAAGTCATAATTACACTAAGTCTTACTGTACATGATCTTAACACAATATTAGAATGCTGAAACATAACTAGAATTTTCAATAGACAAATTCTATAAAGAGGTTTTTCTTGTACTGCTGTTACTGTATTTTATTTTGTTGTATTTTATTACACTGCACGTGACTTTATAAAATAAGATTACTTATTATACTGTAAAATAATGTTTTATTACTATATATATAGTGCTGTTCAAAAGTTTGGGATCAGTAAGATTTTTCAGTAAGCTCAAATAATGCTTGAAAACAGAAGAAGAAAAAACAGTAATATTGTGAAATATTATTGCAATTTCTAATATTGGTTTCATATTTTAATATATAATTTATTAATGTATAATTTATTTTTTGTATCACAGGTTCCAAAAAATATTAAGCAGCTGTTTCCAAAATTGATTATAAATCAGTATATTAGAATGATTTCTGAAGGATCTTGTGACACTGAAGACTGGAGTAATGATGCTGAAAATCCAGCTTTGTTTCACAGGAATAAATTATATTTTAAAGTATATTAAAATAGAAAACTGTTATTTTTAATTGCAATAATATTTCACAAAATTCTGGCTTTTTTCTGTATTTTTGATCAAATAAATGCAGCCTTGATGAGCATAAGAAACTTAAAAAAAAAAAAAAAAAAAAAAACATTAAATATCTTACTGATCCCAAAATTTTGAAAGGCACTGTATGTATATAGTAATAAAAAAAAACTAAATATTTTTTTATTTAAATTCTTAATGTTTTTTTTAAGTTCTGTTGTAATGTGTCAATCACTTCAGATATTAAATTTTTCTGTTTATAATAATACAACTGAAAAAAGAAAAATCCTGTAAATTCCAAACTTTGAAGTGATGAATTTGACTCATTCTGTCCTCTATGCAGCGGAGATGAACCACTTCCATAGCAACCGTATCTATGACTACAACAGGGTGATGCAGCAGTACCTGGAGCAGCAAGTCAAATTCTATGAGATGGTAAAATGTGGAAACGACAGTAAAAGTTAAAGAGCATTCCATAATGGTGGGAGATGTTAAAACATTGAATTGGTTTTTCTGTTTTGGCAGATTGCAGAGAAACTACGAAACGCTCACAGTCAGTTCACTACTATGTAACGGCGGAGCGGCTGTCTGGAAGCTGCCTCACTCGTTCTCTCTGTTCCTCTTACATGATTATTCTCATTCTCTGTTTCTATTCATGTTATCTGTGTCATGATGTCAGTGCCATAAAAATATCCTGTTGATCTCAGGCCAAAGAAAGCCAAGCTCAAGTGTTTTTAAAAAGCAGCTACAGATATATAAATATCCAATTACATGGGCCTTTAATTATTATAATTATGTAGTTGCTGATTTAGATGTTCCAAGTTCTGATAAATATGAAAGATGCAGAGAGAGACGTAACTTTACGTACTTTTATACAAGTGATCTAAACCTATTCTGAGGCACATATGAGGCCAAGCCAAGTTTGATTGTGCCTTGTTTTGTAGAGACCCTGCAAAAAAACATGCTTTTTATCAACTGCACTTTACTGTGGCCTTTCAGATGCATCATCCTGTTTGTGTTTGATCACAGCCAAGAACAAGCCCGATTATTTTCTTTGGAGGCTTCTGGAGATGATAACAGGAGGGCTGGTCCTTTTTCCCCATAAGAGACATTTTGAGGTTGTTTTTCTCTCTCCCCAAAGCCAAATCACAAACAGAGATCGTGCTCAGCTTGATGCTTCCACCTCGGTGCAATTATCACCAATTTCTTATCCTGTAAAAATGAAATTATACTCCATCTGATGCATGTTGTTCATATATTTTGTATGTATAGCAGTGTTCGCAAGTCTTTTGCACACAGATTGACAAAACGATTGAGATTGATTTAATAAATACTGATTTGTATGCTATGCAGTGAATTTGTTTCTGTGCGAGTGTCTGAAAATGAATGTAGACTGTGAATAACAAGAAACTTGAGATGGAGGCTGTGTCTTAAAACCTAGCAAGCTGCCTATGTAGATGGTGACTCTGCTTAGTTAAGAAGGCTGTTTTGTTAACAGTGAAATTGGCTCTCGAGGTTTCGAAATGGAGAACGGTGAGTCAGCGTTGTGTTTATGGTCAATATGAATGAGGAAGTGTCAAAAGATGTGTTGTTTTATGTCTCAATGTGCTTTCCACACCAATAAGACCAATGTTTTGTGTGATTTTGTGGTTTATACGTTTCATAATATAACAGAAATCGCTTGCACTTTATTTTAAGGTGTCCTCGTTACAGTGTAAATGTACATTTCAGTACTGAGTAATATTAATTAACTACATGTACTTAAAAGATTGGGGTTTGGCTTAGGGTTACTTGAATGTAATTATGCATAATTTATTATTATAATAGTAAGTACATGTAACATGTAACAAGGACACCTTAAAATAAAGTGTTACCCAAAAATCATTTGCAGGTAAGTGTGTAATATGCAGAAATAAGAACAAATTTAAAATGACCAGTTCAACACAGTACTGTACATCATGAACCTACAATATTATCACAGGCATATTTCACAAATGAAAATTTTATTGTGCCACAGTGTTTTTGGCTTCGGTTTTTGGCTGTTTTGTGAGGCTTATGAGCCCCCTTAATTAGGGGGCTTTTTACCCCAAATACTACCCTTTTACATATTTTTACCAGTTAACCACTTATTTAACGTTTACAAAAAAAAAAAAATCTCTAAACTCAAGTATTTTTTTCTCTCAAAGTTTTTGTGATGACGTCAGGGATTCTACATAATCTCAAGAAATACATAATTCAAAGAAATATTTTTATATTTACAAATTTCTATTCAATAAAATTATATAATACCGGGGTCAGTAAAATATTTTTATGTACATGTTAATTTAATTTGATCAAAAGTGACAGTACAGACATTTATAATACAAAAGATTATTTCAAATAAATGTTGATCAGGAGATAGTGGCAAACAGGCGTTTAAGAAAGTTCTGTGGGATATTTGTTGCTATTTAGGGCTTTGGAGAAGAAGAAAAAAAAAAAATCTTTGGTCCCATTGTATGCTACAGAAACTAAATCTACTTTTAATGCACATTTATAAAATAAGTCAACAAAATATTTAATTCTTAAAACCATGGGTATAGAAAATATAGGCATGTAACACTTTAGACTCACTGAATGGCAAACACTGACTTTCAATTATCGTTTTCACTGTCTCAGGAGCAGTCCTTCTCTTGTCTTTGGTATAAACCTAAAATATGGTTTCACAGCCTTCTTGAAAACCTTCAGTCCATACACAGATTTTCCTCTGTTTCACCATGGAAGAATACATCCGTCCTGTGTCGCTGTGGCTATGAGAACTGTGATTGGCTGGTTGACGTACGGGCCCAAGCTCATCGGTTGGGCCTGATTCAGGGTGACAGATGCTGTCGGAAGGTTCTGGGTCGGATCATCATGCTGACCTTCCTCAGAGAGTAGTAATCTGAATCTTTCCAGGTGTACCACACGATACCGTCCGGACCAAGAGGGTTCTTCCCCTTCAGCGAGTAGTGGCCGCCCTGTCCAACAGGATCACCGAACATCACTTAGACATCATTGCACTTTTTAAGTCTATGCATTTATTCATCCAGAGAAAGATTTGAGCACACCTTTTATCATCAGTATGTTTTTCTAAACTAAAATTTATTTTGTTAATTTTGTGTAGTTAAAATGTATAGTGTAACAGTCCTGAACTTGAATGACAAAATATTTGTCATATGCCATAATTGTATTATTAATCTAGTTACATAAAAATGTCAATGTAATGTAACCATTTTGTTGTTCAAGTAGCAAGAAATTCATATACATGATATTATATTACAGAGAGGACTTTTGTAGACCTTCATAACTTCGTTAGGTCAGTATGTTTTGATGTTCATATCACTTGACCCTTTGAACTTTGAAAAATTAATTTAATGAAATTTAAAGAGTCATAAAAAAAAATTAGGTTTTCAAAACACAAAAACAACAAGAATACATTCCCAAAAATCTAAACCCAAAGCCATAAAAAAATTAGTACCTAACATAAATGTTAACTGAAATAAAATAATTTAAAAAATGAAATGTATTTTATTTTATCTATTTGTCAGGCCAACATTTCTAATTTTTGTTTAGTTTAATGAAGTATTACAACAACTAAACCAAAAAAAAAGACATTTAAAAAAGTGAACTCAAATTAAAACGAAAACAGAAAATATAAAAATAGTCTAATTCAAAATATTAATAAAACTGTAATAGTATATCAGTGATACTAAAATAACACTGCCAAAAACTTAAATGTAACTACATAAAAATAAATTATATATATATATATATATATATATATAATATTATATTTTTTTCTATTAACTATTGAATTTTGTTATTTATTTATTTATTTTTGTTGCCTATTACCAGGGGTTCAGTGCTTTTTTAATAGAAGACAACAGTAGCTGATGATTTTTAAACTTTTGTGGCTTAAACCTACAACCTTTGTGTCTATAACCAACAGGCCACATCATACCTTGTAGTAGATGCCATTGAGGTTTGCGTAGAAACACTGGTTGTACCACCAGCCAGCGTGGGAGATCTCGGCACAGATGTTGCCCGTGTCGGGTGTGCTGAAGCTCTGCTTGTCATGGTACCAGCTGAAGGAGTCCTCCACTGTCCCGCTGAAGCCCGACACATGTAGACGGTACTGAGTGCTCTCGGCCTCCACACTGCAAACACACATCAAGTGTTTATCAAGTGTTTAAAGTGTTTTCAATTACAAGGCCAGATGTTTAATCACTATTAAACATTATGCGTCCGTTTGAAGTACTTCCAGTCAATCAGTGATGGATGTTCCTCACCTGAAACTCTGATAAACAGCGTGTTTGTGTTTCCCGCTCCAGTCCTCCAGGTCGATACGGAGCGTATAGTTTCCCTGACCGCTCAGGTCATGGATGTGTTCATTTCCCAGCCAGTATTCGGTGTGCAGGTCTCCAAATCCCTCTTTATACTCCTTCCAGCTACGGTCAAAGTTCACGGAGCCATCTTGCCTGCGCTGGATCACAGTCCAGCCGCCACCTGAGATGTACATTATGCATGGGCTCCAATTATGACCATGTTTTTATTAGGAAGAAAAATGTAAAAAGAGTATACGTTCAAGCATTCGACAATCAAATCTCTTTTTATGAGTTTAATGCACATGCCAAGTCATTTGGTTTCATCTTATGACCACTGCAATTATACTTATGGTCAGGAAGTGTTTTGTAGGTCATCAAAATGATATTTGCACATCCTATTTTAAGCTTTAGAAGGTTCCTCATGTGCCCCAACGGTGCTATTTCAGCACAAAACTGAAGTCTTAGACATAAAAGAGAAGTAATTTAGACGTTCATTATCAGAGTTTCTTTTGCTACAGTTTTGAAAGTCTCTCTACATTTTCCTATAAATGATATAAAAATAACCCAATGATTCATCCACAAAAGACATCCAGCAAAACATTTCACAGGCCACAACGATAAGCATCATACTTTCACTGCCAACATTTTCACTGGCCCCACAAAAAGACAAAAAACAAAACATAATTTAAATTAATTATATTAATATGTTAATTTAAATAGAAAATAAACAATACATCAATTATTTAATAATCAAATAATTATAGTTTATTCATATATGTAATATTTTAGAATTTTTACAATTTCTATATACATTTGATAAAAATATGTGGTAAAATAATCTAAATTTAATAAATATATATGAACAAAAGATTTTTTGTATCAGATATAATAAAGATAGCTGGATTTCATTCATAAATGTGTGTATGTGTGTGTACATGTTTTTACTTAATACACATTTATATATTCAATTTAATTATAAATATATTTACCAAAAAATGAGTATTTCTCTCAGGCTTGTATGTGTAGGTTCAGCAATTTCAATTTAATGGCAATGAACAGGTTCTTTTCATTCCCATTCAAATGAAATAACTGAACATAAATATAGAAGCATGAGGAAAAAAAATGCTCATTTTAGAAGAAAATTTCAGATGGCGCTTAGAGGCTTTTGCATCTGAATTCTATATATACAGTGTATATATATATTACTACAGATCATCAAGATCATTAGCTGACCCACCAGGTCTATCTTTATTGACGAGTCCTGGAAAGTCATTACTGCATGTGCTGTGTGGTTTCTTACCGTCCGTGTCCATATCGCAGTAGACTTCAACAGGCATGGCCCCTAGTGAGGGCACCACGGTGTAGATCCCAGAGCGCCGCACTCCGTTATAGTAGATGGAGGCACAGTCGATGGGGCAGTTCCTGACATGCTGCACCTCTGGAGTAAAAACACATACAACTATATTAACATAATTAATATAAAAAACATACATTGTATAAAGGTTAAGCAATTTTAGTTCCCAATAAACCATATGAGATGATGAAGAGGTCATACGTTTGGCTGTCTCATAAACTGTGCTATGATTTGTCACCCTCTGTTGGTTCAGGCCAGTAACTGACGAAAGTTCAATACTATCTAAAGACTTAAAGGGATAGTACACCCAAAAATGAAAATTCAGCCATCATTTACTCATTCTCATACCCATAAGACCTATACCCCTTGGTATCTTAATTTGTGTTTCAAAGATTAACCAAAGTCTTATGGGTTTGGAATGTAATTTTGTGAGTAAATGAAAAAGGGAACTTTAATTTCTCGGTGAACTATGCCTTTATTGCACCAAAAGATTCACAACATTGAAAGTCATGATAGAAAAGAAAAGCTCTGTCAAAATCGTGAATATAATATAATGTGTTTAAAAATAAAAAATAATAAATTTTATTATTGTACATAATCGACCAATCGTGGGGCTGCATGTGAGAAGGTACGCAAATATGCGCACGTGTTTGTTCGTTCGTTTGAAGCGTCTCTACGCACCGATCAAAAAAAGACACCAAAGTAGGAGTGAGAGCAATTCGAAAGCATAAGGATCCGTCTGCTCTGCTCTCTTAAGCTCTCATGAACGTCACACAATGATCGACCTGCACAGTGCAAACAGCCAAAACCTGGATATTTTAGGCAATATTAAAATCCTGGCCAGGACGTGTCCCGTATGAATGGCGCATATGGCCACCCCGTTCATTGGAGGGACAGAAACATCTCAGGTATCATCAAAAATACCTTAATTTGTGTTTTGAAGGTTACTCAAAGCTTGGAATGACATGAGAATGAGTAAATGATGATAAATATGTCATTTTTGGGAAAACTTATCCTAAACTAAAGCATCACAAGAATATTTTTATGATAGAAAAGAAAAGCTATGAGATTAGAAGGGGGTGTCCACACTCTATTGGCTGTGTATACTATATATATATATATATATATATATATGTGTATACTATATATGTATATATATATATATATATATATATATATATATATATATATATATATATATATATATATATATATATACACACACACTATACCTGCTGGCAAGATGTTGTCCCAACCAGGCTTCTAAACTAGCTGACAGGAACTGCCAAGTCCTGATTTTGCATACTGACTGGTTAAGAAAAAACTACTCACGCAGCTTTGGGATAAAGCTTTTCCAGATTTCCCAGATGTGGCTTACCAGGATGCAGGGCTTCCTGTGCACTGAGCATTGGGCTGGTGCGGACAATGTTGATCATGCAGCCCGGGTTACGTCTGACTTTTTCCACCAGCAGGGAGAGGTTCTGAATCTGGGCCTGGAGGTCATAGATCAATGAGCCCTGGATGTGCAACAAGGTTGTGGCCTCTGCGTAATGATCCTCCAGCTCATGCAAGCGCTGCTCAATAGATGAATTACTGTGGTTCTTCTCTTCACTCTGTGAAAGGCCAAAAAGACAAACATCACGACTCCTAATCAAAAAAGTGATGTGAAGAACAATTCCTGTTAGCTTTTGCAAAATGAGACCTTCTCAAGTGGCTGCAGTACATTGTGTGTGCTTGCGTAAAAGGCCAGGAGAGGGAGAGGCAGACAGGAACTGTCCGTGTGAATCATCCCCTCGTTTAACAGCATGAAGAGCTTAAGGGTGCGTATTAATGAAGGCACGTGGAGAGCGGTAAGGACTCTGGTGTTAATCTCGTTAACCTCGGGTCAAGGAGACTTTAGACTGAAAACTGTCAAGCCGAGTTGGCCGGAGCGACGAGGAATTTACAGAAGCGCTAGAAGGGAACAGTTACTGTACAACAAAGCACTAGTGATGGCATCAGATGGTAATAATCTAGTACTGTGTACAACGGTATTTAGCGATTATGATATACCATGATATTTTCATACTACTCCAAAGTACACTACTTTGAATAACACTATGGTGTTACCACCCTTGACAATATATGGTATTTTGAAATATACCATGGTACTGAAATTCAAGTACATGTATTTAAATGGTATTATTATGGTAAATGTCCAAAATAACATGGTAAAACCAATGTTCAAAATATGGTAAAACCAAGATACCATGTCCAAGAAAAATTGGCATATGTAAAATATTAGTGCACAGCATGTATGTTACGATGGTACAAAAAACATAGTATTATTATTGTCAACATACCATGGTATTAACAAAGTAAATGTCTAAAAACCATGGTACCAACATGATAATTACAGTAGTTAAAAAAAAAAAGAGAAAAACATGGTAGTATCACAGTACATATACTAAACACAAAGGAGGTAACATGATACAATGCCCCCCCAAAAACTTGGTACATGTAAAATAGTAGTGTATAGTATATGTTTCCATGGTCCATATCCTAAAACCACAGTATTATTGTAACACTTTATGTTAGTCAGGTCAACATACCAAAAATGGTATTATGTAAATGCCCAAAAGCAATGGTACTCCCATCATACTTCATAATGTCCAAAAACAATGGTATGACTATAATATATGTCCAAAACATATCATGGTACATCAGTGGTATTTTTATGGTACATGCTCAAAAACATGCTATCTGTCAAATTACATCAATATATTTTTGTGAAAATAAAGTGATTTGATTGAACAGCTCCAAAACATAAACAATTACTGTAAACAATTTGTCTAACTATCATTATTGATGCATCATTTATAAGGGGTTGGAGAAATGTTAAAATCAGAAGAATAACATTTATAATTATTCTTATTCTTATCTTCTTAAGTTCTAATCAGTCTACTGAATCGGTTCGTCCTAAACGACCTACTTTAATTCAGTAAGTAGCAGCGGAAATTCAAGTCATTCTACTGAATCGGTTCATACCACTGATCTATAATACAACAGCGGTTCATCCTAAACATCCTAAACTCTCTTTCATAAGTCACGTCAGAAATTCGAATCAGACTACTGAATCGGTTCGTCTTATTATTGCTGGGCAATGAACTGCTGAAATAGTTCTACTCCGCCATCATTGAATCCGTCCTCTGCACTTCAGTAACTGTCTGGTTCAGCTCAGCTACCAAATCTGACCTCAGAAGAGTACAGAGGGTAGTCCGGAGTGCTGAGTGAATCATCGGTACAACCCTCCCTTCTATTCAAGAACTGTATTCATCCAGAGTGAGCAAAAGGGTTAGCAAAATCACTCTGGACCCCTCACATCCAGCATACTTCCTCCTTGAACTGTTGCCATCTGGTCGACGCTACAGAGCTCTGAGCACCAGAACGGCCAGACACAGGAACAGTTTCTTCCCCCAGGCAATCCATCTCATGAACACTTGATAATAACTGTGCAACACACAACACTATCTACACACATACACTTATTTATCTAACACACATACTTAGTCTACACTTCAAATTTGCACATAATATACCTGTACATACAAAACTGCCTATTGTAATATCCCTGCACATACAATTGTCAATTTGTTTATTGTTATTCCTTACCTACTTATTTGTATTTTTTATTCTTTTATTATGTATTTTTTGTTCTGTCGCTGTCATTCTGTTGCACTGCAGAAGCTTCTGTCATGAAAGCAAATTCCTCGTATGTGTAAACTTACCTGGCAATAAAGCTCATTCTGATTCTGATTCTGATTAATCGCATCCAAAATAAAAGTTTTTATGTACATAATAGGCTATATGTGTGTGTGTACTCTGTATATTTATTATGGATATACAAATACACACACATGCATGTATATATTTAAGAAAAATATAAATTATATGAATATAAATAGGCCTACATGTAAATATTTTCAAAATATATACTGTATGTGTGTGTGTCTTTATATATACATAAAAATATACACAGTACACACACATAAATTATATAAACAAAAACTTTTATTTTGGATGCGATTAATCAATTAATCATATATACATATACACTATATATATATATATATATATATATATATATATATATATATATATATATATATATATATATATATATATATATATATATATATATATATATATAGTAGCAGTTGAGCCAGCAATTATAGAAACAATATAAGTCCAAAATATCCACACACCTGTAGTTCTAAGACTTTGACTCGATGACGGTGGTTGCGAAGCTCCTCCTGAAGTTCGGACACTGTTTCCCGCAGGGCCAGAATCTGCTGTTTGCGTTCCTCGTTCTCATGAAGCCAGTATGACACTTCATCCGTACAGCGGAACATGTCCGGGCAGCGTTGGTCGTCCAGCTGGGGTAGCGTGGCCATGAGTCGACACATGCCATCCTCCAGGACCTGATTGCTGTATTCTCCACACTGAGCCGTACTGACCTGATGCTTGTGCAGTGAGTGGTCATCATCGCTCGCACTCGTTGCCAGAAAAAACAGTACGGCCAGCAAGAGGTGCAAGAGAGGCCCTGGCCTCCATGTGATCGCTTCGGCTGACCCCCCTTCCCACCTTGTTGGAAGGACCCTGGGGGAGACGGCCAGGGTACAAGCTCTCTGACCTCCAGTCTCTCCAGTCTTGAGGAGAACTTGTCACACAGGAACACTGAGCACTGAACACTGTATTGACTCTGTTTCTGATGCTCGGTTTCTGATGCAATTCACCTGAAAACAAAACCAAAAATCAGTAAAAATAAATAAATAAATAAAAAAAAAAATAAATAAAAAAAAAAAATATATATATATATATATATATATATATATATATATATATATATATTATGTCCGGGCAGGACATATATATATTTCATGTTTATTTTTTTTTCTATCATATCATATCATTTTTAGAATTTATTTATTATTAATTTAGATATTTATTATATTTCTAAAATGTCTTATATTTAAATATATAAATATACGAATTATTTTATTTCATGTTAAGTTTTCTATCATATTTTATTACAATTTATTATTATTAATTTATTTAGATATTTATTATATCTTTAAAATGTCTCATTTACATATATGAATATACTCATTATTTTATTTCATGTTTATTATTCTATCATATTTTATTAGAACTGATTTTTTTTATTAATGTATTTGGATTATTTGGATCTTTAAAATGTCTTATTTGTTTACTCACGTAAATATACTACTTATTTTTTTTCAAATTTATTTATATTATTTTATTTTATTATTTTATAATTATTTATATTATCATATTTTATTAGAATTTATGTATTTATTAATTTGCTTATGGATCAATATTGGCTGCTTGTTGGATAAATAAAGGTAAAGACACAATAAATGAAAGACATGAAAGACATAAAAAATCATGCAAAAATTATCAGGCCAACTTTGACATCATGGGAGCAAGTCTATGTGCAAGTACCACTTACATTTTCTTCTGAAAGTAAAAAAATCTAATTATTATTTAGCAGCCACTTTCGTATTCTTTTTCAAACTTTCCTTTGCTTTGCTCAAAGATGAATCACAGTGAATCACTGCTTCTGGGGCTCAAAGAAATATAACTAGGTTATAAGCTAAGGATTTTAAGCATTCATTTATGCAACCCACGCACAGTTATGACGTCACTCAAAAAAGTTCGCTGAGATTGTTCGTGGTCTATGATAATAACAGTAGGTCCTTTATTTCTAGCAATCGACAGTGTGACATTTCAGTGCACTCGTGCCAGAGAACTATAGGTCAGCTGTCAAAAACCACACTGTACTCAAGATGCTCTCTTGGGTTTAGGCTTAAGGGGAAAATAACATGATCTATCATAAAACCTCAATGTGATATTTGAAATAAATCCCACAAACACGTCTTTAGGCATGTCCCTGCTCTTATTAGAGGTCTGCCTGGTTGTCCTGATTAAGGCACAGGTTAAGGTGCTTTGGTGGCCCGTGTCACATTTCTATGTGCTTATGTAGGTTCAAGAACACGGCAGCAGTGAAAGCATTTAACCTGGAAGAGGATGGGCATGCTAAAAATAGTCAGTGTCATGTTTCAGACAAGAACAGCCTTATCTGGGCACATTTATTCAGGAGATACATTAAAACCTCATTGAAACCACTTGAAACAGCCCGAATATGCAATGCACCCAACAAAGTATTTGGACACCAAAGTCCTAAAATGTCTTCATTTATTGCATTAGATTACAAAAATATCAAACTGAAATCAAAATGTAAATAGAAAATTATGTGCACACATATATATAACAATATTAGTAAATACACATATATTATAAATTATTAGTAAATTAACATTGGTTTAATGTATACATAAAGCATTATACAAATAAAATGGGGCTGTCAAATCGATTAATCACGATTAATTGCATCCACAATAAAAATGTGTTTTTATAATATATGTGTATATTTATATGTATATATATAAATACACACAAATGTATATATTTAAGAAAGCTGTGTAATATGTATTTGTTATATTTGCAATAACATTTTTGTGGCTTTAAGTACACAAATACAGGGCAACTGTCTATGCAAAATTATACACATTGTTGGAAATTATACAATTTGTTTCAGTCGTATATAGTCTGCTTGCAGAAACAAAACCAATGCATTTTCATGTATTCCATCTCTCCTGTCAATCTGGTTCAGCAGGTGAACTCAGGAGTAAGAACATGCAGATCAGTGCATGCTTTGCCAACACCTTGAGCAGACCTTTTAATGCTGAAGTATCACGTTTACCAAAGCACCTCGTGTCTCTGATCCAAGCCTAGTGCACTAGATCCAACAGAGAAATGCTGAATATGCCAAACCACATTACAGAGAGCCTGAGAGCCTCGTGTCCTGCAGCATGAATAAAAAGAATAACACTGAGAATCAATCATATTGATCAAGCATCCTACGTCTTTGAAGTGACATTTTGATTAGAAGTGTGAATGCAGAGAATACATCTGTTTGTTTGGAAGCCGTTTGATTTACCCTCGACACCAGACCTCATGCATCACACCATCTCACATGAGAGATTTCCCAAACTCTTTACAAAGCTGTTGACGCACTGCTGATACACTGTTACGTGCAGCGGAAACATTGCCCATTAGATGTCATCAGCAAGTAAGCTCTACAGGGAAACGGTGACAAGGCTTCATCTTTACCTGTTTCAGTGGTCGGAGACGTCGTGTTTGTCTTCTGGGGAAATACAGTCACATGCTGCCATCCTCACTCTCTTTCTACACCTTATGTGTTGCAGGACGGCTGATACAGTGGGCATCTTATCCTTGTAATCCTCTATAATTGGATTCCTGATTAGAAGAAAGAGATGAGAGACAAACCAGGCGCTCAAATAAAGCCACTCAGACTATCCTTACAGTACATGTCTGAACAATCACACAGTTAATGCACCAAATTATGTTTTTGTCAGAAAAAGCGTACTGTGTCATATTTGAGAAAATATCCTTTAAATGATCAACATGATTCAAACTTTGCTGAAAAGACTAGCTTGTACATGCTTTCTGTTGTCTAATTGATAGCTTATATACTATTTTAGTAAATAAAAGGCCTTTTAAGTATCACTCTGAAACTCCCACTTCAAGTCATGGCTTACAGGATGCTTTCTGTGATATATATATATATCAAAAAATAACTTTTATATTGTTACCATTTCAAGATAAGCAACGCAGGTTTACTTGATTATCCATATATCCATGTTTTTAGAAAAGTCATGTCAAATTATGATTCATCAGGCTTTTGAGGAACGTTTTTTTTCATTCATCTCTCAGTCATCATCATTAAATTGCATTATATTTATATTTTTTCGGCCCCCACAATAAAAACTATAGAGCTTTGATTATTAAACTAAGCATTTAAATATCATATTACTAAGACTTATTATTGGGAGATATTGACAACTGATATTTATGTGCATTTATGTAAGCAGTCTGCCATACTATTCGAAAGATCTCATTGATGTACAAGCTATCAGAATTTCATCCATTCAAAATGTAAAAAATTTAAAATTGCATATTTTTTGCTCAGGTTGAATAAAATAATAAAATAAAAAAGGTCAGATTTTTGCTTTTAAACACAAGATGCTGTTTGGAACTATATATATATATACGCTTATGCAGGTTTAGACCTTGGAATTAGAAATATAGTATCTAAAGTTTCAGTAATTTTGTTTTGTATTTTTTTTAAATTAAATTTAAATTTATGCATTTAGCAGACGCTTTTATCCAAAGCGACTTACAGTACATTCAGGCTATCAATTTTTATCTATCATGTGCTCCCGGGGAATCGAACCCCCAACCTTGCACTTGTTAACGCAATGCTCTACCACTTGAGCTATTTTAAAAATTTGTTTTTATATATTTTTTTTTTTCTAATATATATATTTTTTAATAATCTACTTATATTTGTACTTCAAGTGAAATAAAACAAAATTTTAAATGTTGCCTTGAAAACTAGCTGAAATAAAACAAATATTTTATTAAGTTTACTTTATTTTGTCACAAGCAATGAAAATGTTTTTATGGTTTTAGTTTCAGTTGCTGCTGATACATGCAAGCCCTTATATTTACAATGGACACTGTTACATTTGTGTTCCAAAAGCTCTTTATAATCTCTTCAAATGGAAGAGCATCACCAGACCTTGAGCAACTATGATGTTTTTTTTAATCACTTTCCAGTCTCACATGTTTTTTCTCCCCTGAATGACTGAGACTTAAAGTCACTCTTTTCTTCTTTTTCAGTGTATTAATGTGAGTAAGAGTGAAAAAAAAAAGAGTAATTGATTTATCACAAGTTACCACGACAACACAACATTAGCTTTCCTCCATTGTTAGTAATTACATTTGCTGCTGATGAACCTTGGGGCATAAATGGGCTTCATTAAGAAAAGAAGAAACAAAGAGAAGCGAAATTAAGTTAGAATAATTGTTCAGCTTGAGCTAAGCACTTAAGGTAATGCACATCTGGTCAGTCTGATCAATTTGCACGCTGCTTGTATTCTGTTCCAATTGACAGGGAATATTTGATGTGAAATTACGTCATTCCACCTCAATTTCCTGAGTTTATTTTTTTTTTAGTTTCCAGGTGTCTCAAAAGACAAGTAACAGAACCGCAGCATCCCATCCATAATTAACCTGCCACGTCATGTGGATGTTTTAATGTGTCAAAAACAGAGGTGTGAAGATGACCAAAAATTATGAACGGTTTGTTTTTTATTATTAATTTCCCCAATGTATCCACCCCTCCCCACCACAGCAGAGACCCACCTGATCATCTTCCAGCCTTGAGGGGTTGCCATGCACCTGTGAGTATATAAGAGAGCAGAGCTCATTCAGAATATAAGAGAGAACAAGAGAAAGAGAGAGAGATCCATTCACACACGCCGGGAAAAAAAGTGCAAACCCAGAGCAGTGGAGGTGAGCTTGATAAGAACTGGAGACCCAAAGAAGAGTCAGAAGAGAAGATTCAGAACCATAGAACTCATCTATAAATTCAGAAAGGTAAGAATATAGAATTGGAATCATTTTGCATTTGAACCATTGAATCACTGGTAAGTACTGTATCTGCTTATAAAGCTTAATTTATGAACAGTGTCACAAATGTGTCAATTGTATATATATATATATATAAACATTAAAAAATTAATTACAAAGTTAATTAAATGGCATGTATGACTCAGAATTCAACTTCAGGATTAAAGACAAAAACTATAGATATTGATTAGCTTGAAAATTTACTTATTTTATTGGAAACAACTTTATTACTACTATGTATTATTTATAACTATTATTGTTATGGTAAGCAAAGCTATAGCTTTCTAAACTTCTTCATTGAATTACATGGAAAATAAATGTGTTTTATTTGTTACCTATTATTTAAATTAATGAATAATTTAAATAATAGATTTCAATAATGATTATTATTAATAATAACCATTTTTACTATTTTTATTATATTTTATTTTTAATTAATTTGTTTTGTTGTATTTTAAACATGTATTTTTAAACATAAAAGTTTGCCAGATAAAATTATTAAAAATAATTTGAGAAAACTAAAAACTGTAATATGTGAAATAATAGATTTTAAATTATGTTTTTTGTCTTTATTATTAATATTATTACTATATTATTTAAATGATGAAATATAAATATGTTGCATTTACATTTAAATGTAATATTTAAAATACTATTATTTACAATTATTAATATTATTTACTATTACTTAATGCTTAAATCAATTTGTTGAATTTAAAATAAAACATATTTTGTATTTTTAAATACATATTTTGTATATATTTTCTCATATTTAAATGCATTATTCTATATTAAATTACCTGGGGGAAATTAAAAGAAAACTATTATATTATAAATATAATTAATTTGATATTCACGCTCATGGTGAAATTATCAAACAATATCCAATAATGAATGAAAATAAAAAAATATTTCTATAACTTGATCAACTTGCTCTGATTTATAAAGAATAATATATGAATAGACCCTTTTTCCCCTGTGAAATGGTGTAATATCTAACAGGACCATCAGAGGCTTTTGACTAATTCTGAGTGACTGAGTCATCATCATCATCCATACCAAAAAACAATTTTTGTGGACTTTCATGGACAATCTTAATGAGTCTCAAACCTGCAAGACTAGAGTCTGTGAGCTGCAGCTGATTTATTTCAGCGCTTTTCCTTTCATCGCTGACGCAACACTGCAGCTGACGTTGTGCTGTGATATTAATGGACCTCACAGATATGTGTGTCATGACATCGTCATATAAACCATAAAAGGTCACGTATGAAGGAATGAAGAGAGTAGATAAAAGTCTCAAAGTTCACTTGCCTTCATTCTCATAAGCATCCTGAAGAGACAAAGTCACCAATTACAGAATGATTAAATATACGTGCCCTAATATAAAGAAGCTTTTTGAAGAGACATCCGTTTCTCGTAACTGTACATGACCTTCCCACACGCCGTCATTGTGTGAGGACAGATCCATTCAGCGCAATCAAATCAGAGGTGATTCAAGTAAAATACCTGAGCAATAAAACTCATCCTTGGCTTTATATATAGCTCATTATCAGCCGTTTTCTTTTCAGCTTTCCATTCTGAGTCATATGAATGATACCTTAGGGATGGAAGAACTGATCTGGTCTTGTTTCTTGTTTTCAGATGCTCTGTCCTTCCTGGATTTTGGCTGCAGCAGTCTTGTGTTTTCACAGTCCACATGTAGAGGGCCGCTGCTTGGATTTGATAGACTGCATGGGCCTTAAAACTAATGAACAAAAACTGGTAAGATTCATTTTAAGCCATTAATAACATGACTTAATAGATAATATTTAAGATTTAACTCATGCACACTACCATTCAAAAGTCAACTCAAAGAAGTCTCTATAGTTAGATAGTGTCTACTGATAGATAGACAGATTGACAACTTGTGCTGCTTAATATTTTTGTGGAAACTGTGATAGAATTTATTTTTAGGGAACTATGATGTATAGAAAGTTTAAAAGAAAACAATTTCTATTAAACAGAAATCTTTTGTAACATTATAAAAGGTATTTACTGTCAATTTTAGCAATTTAATGCATCCTTGTATTAATTTCTAAACAAATGATACAATGTAATAACGGTTGTTAATGAAAGCTGCATTCATGAACAGCATCAGCATCCTCTCTCGTTCTCTGTCCTGACTGTACAGCAGTGTTTCAGGCAGTGCAGATCAGCGCAAGAATCCTCCAATTACGGGAGAGTTTCTGCATCTGAACAGCAGAACAGTGAAGAAGAGGTTGAGGAAGAGAGCCTGAGTTTGGGATTGCTCTTATCGGCTCTGTCTCCTGATTCAACCGAGCTCAGAGACGCTACTGGAGAAGGCCCTCACAATGACGAGAGGAGGTCTTACTCCATGCAGCACTTCCGCTGGGGCAAACCCATGGGCCGCAAACGCCGACCCATCAAAGTCATCACCAGCAGTGCCCTGGAGGAGGAGCCTGAGGAGTCAGCGGAAAGCGTCCGCATGGAGCGAGGGCAGAATGGCATGCTGGACGTCCAGCAGAGGAAAAATGCAAAGAGCAATGGGAAGTATCGCATGACCCATTTCCGCTGGAACACCCCACCAACGCGCGACGGAGACTTCATGAGGCCGTATTCGGATCAATCCCATAAGTCCCTGCTCACGCTCATACGAAACATCATTGTTAAAGACGCACAGCAGTTCAGAGATTAAGAGAGGACAGAATGGACAGCATTTTTGGTGTCAAAACATTTAAATGTGTAACATGCAACCTTAATTAAAAAATAAAAAAATAAAATAAATACCTCGCTGAATCAAAAAGACAGGGCATGAAACACTGTCCAATGTAGAAAAAAATAAATAAATAAATGAAGAGAAACAAACTAGCCAAATCACTTATATATTAAATTCTGGATATATCACTTGACTATGAAAGGCCCATTACTTGACATTTACAATTCATTTATATACTCGACACAATAACTATCACCTCTGGGATTTAAAAAGTAAGCATTTTCAGAAATGCCAGGTATTTGTCTACCTGAGACAGTTTCACTGTAATATACTGTACATGAAATACATTAAAATGAATTTGCAATGTTGTCAGCTGTGGATTTCTGTGTTTGGATGCTGAGTCCAGTTTGTGGACTGATCTGAATTTATTCATGTTGGAAGCAGATAAAAGTTCACACAAAAGTGAAAAAATAGCTTTTTCCAGTTGAACACGAACGAACATATTTTTGAATAATGTTGGTAACCAAACAGTTGATGTTAAACATTGTCTTCAATAGGTTTTTTTTTGTACTATTGTCATTGTACGAAAGTCAATGGCTACCTTCAATTGTTTGGTTACCAACATTTCTCAAAATATCTTCTTTTAACAGAAGAAAGTAAAAAAAAGATACTCTGTCTTTAATTTTTACTGCATATTATAACATTTTGATGTCTAATATAACATTTTTTAATCTGGAGCTAAAAGGAAAAACAAGCAGATCCATATAATTTAATAATAACTTAATAATACATTTATAATATTGGCCATAGCATAAATTTATTCTTGGCTTTTGGTAATTGAGCATTGATACCAAAGACCAGCAAAACTAACTTATTATTAAAATTCAATAATTAGTATTTCAATAAATACAATTTAAATTAAGAGAATTTTCCAAGAAAACAAAAGGTAGAGTAAAAAAAAAAAAAAAAAAAATCACAAATGAGATATTTTCACAAATGAGACAAACTTTGTGCTTCTCAAATGTTTCTCCTAAAAAAAAAAAAAAAAAAAAAAAAAAAAAAAAAAAAATATTGGGGAATTTGCAATCAAAAGAAAGTCAAATATCTCTTTACAAGCTAAAAAATGTATCATTAAACACTTCCTAGACCAAATCATCTGATCGATTCTGCTAAACGAAACCTTTGAGCAACAAAATTGTCCTCTGGATTGTTTCAGTACCCCTAACTTTAAACATTAAAAACTGTCTAAAAACTGTCCCATTTCAAAGCTTTTAGAGTTTTGTGGCAAACATGTCAAATGTGCACACTGCGTTGTATCGAAAATGTTTTATTGTCTATTTGCAGTTTAACACAAACAAATCGTGGGGAAAACTTTCATCCAGACAGAACGTAACTGTGACTGATATTTCATCAATGCTACACATGAACAGAACTCTCCATTTCAAGACTCCAGCTTAAATGACACTTGAATTGCAGAGAGGTTATAATTAATGACTAATTTTGACATGTCACTCACAGCCCAGAAATTAATTAAATTAATTCCCGCAAACATTAAATTCATTACTGAACTACAATGCTGAAGAAATGTGAGATGCATTTACAGAACTATACTGAGCATCTATATCAGTCATATTATCTCAGATTCATTTCAAGGGAATAATTAGATTTAAATAGCAAATGCATTTAATACTAATAATACTGAGAACAGCATCTCCTACTACTGTGATAAAGACACTACTGACTACAGGCATTATAGCATTTACTGTTTAGGTATCTGGTCATTTTTGTTGGATCGCTATAATATCTATGCTCGGACTGTATAATACAAATGAATATTTATTTAATCTGCTGTCATACTTGGCCTCCTTTTTATATGGTCTTAAAAAACATGTAAAGTAACACTTAAAACATATACTGTATGCAGTCACCAACCGGTAGCATAAAAAGCAAAGCAGTTCTTCAATTCATGGCACTGTAAAAATCCACAGCCATACAAAAACATTCCACACAAAGAATGGGACTAAATGCATACAACATAAATGTCTGTAATAAATCTCATCATTTACACCACCTCAATATAAAAGCCAAAAAAAAAAAAACCCTCATCAAATGATGAAAAATATAATTATAATTCTTTCTTTATTAACAGGTCTCTAAAATAGGTTCTTGAGTATTGGCCAATTTTTTATAATGCACTAAAACTGCCTATCTGACCGTGATAAGTTTTTTTATTTTTGTATTTTTTTATCTTTTTTAAAAAAAACATTCAATAGAAGGTAGCTCAGGAGGAGCTTCCAGTTTAAGCAAGAAAATTAATAATAATAAAAAAAATGGAAATACAATGAACTGGGTGAGACCGAAATTAAAATAGTGGAAGACTTGTTAAATGTTAGCCAACTAGTCCGAACAAAAAATAACTTGGATTGCAGATTAAAAATAATATATAAATTAATACTGAAATATTGTTGCACTGCTTGTCTTGTTACTATTTGCAGACTGTTTTCTGTTATTATGAACTATTTTGCTTAGCAGATACATAACACAAGTAAGCTAATCGACAAATAAGATGAATAATTTCAACATAAGTTTACAGTGTTATCTCCATATATTTATTTATTCGGTAAGCAGCCGTGTACTAAGCAGGATAACGTACAGTCAGATGATCAAAACTGTAAAATAAACCCCTGGCTGTATATTATCCTTTAAATATTCTACTGTCTTTAGAGACACAGATCAGCACTGAAATACCAGTCTCTGCATGATCTGGAATATTTGTAGAGCATCATGTAATTCAAACTACATAGCTGGGATTTAAAAAAAAAAAAAAAAAACAGGAGTGTGATGCATGGCAATGCTGCCGTTCCTGATGGACTGTTTTTTCTTCGTTTGTCTCTGAACCCTGAAGCTAGCAGTCAATCACCAAAACAAATCTGCCATTATGAGTTTTGCAAACACTTTCGAAATGGAGAGATCATGCTGCTTAGTTCTTCATGGGGAAATGCACACACATACACTCTGAGCTAAACCAGAGCAATCTAAAACAAATAAACAATTATTTACATATATTTATAGATCTTGTACGCAACCTTATATACACAATAAAAAATGATACTTGAACTTACAAAATAAAAAGAATAAAAAGAACTGTCTGATGCCACAAGACTGTGTGGAAGCACTCAAAAATAAGCATAATGTAGCGGGCTACAGACGCTAAGCAAATGAGTATGGTTAGATAAATAAAAAAGTGCTAATTAAATAGTTCCTTCAGCATCGGAGCTCCTTAACACCACTTAGAAACAACTGTGCTTACAATGTAAACACAAGAAGAAGACGGACATCACCTCCAGTGATCTGAGAGCCAGATATCTTCAGATGCAGATCGCTGTGATAAACAAACTACCAATAAAAAGTTCATTTACTAAAGACTTAAACTACTAGGAACAGAAATTAGCACCAAGGAAAAATCATTTGTGCAACTAATGAGGCTCACTGATGCTGATAACACTTAGGTAGAAAGGTACATAGTTTGATTTTTCAAAATGTATGAGATGACAGTTTCCCCCTTTTCTCAATATAGAACTATTAAACTCCACTTTAAAAAGAATAAAGGTGAATCTAACAGAAATATGGTCAAATTAATGACCATATTAACATGAAACCTATTTATGAGCATTCATTTTTTGACATTATCACATTATTTTTATGACAATTCAAAAATATTATCAGTCTTAATACTGTAATACGTTTTTTTTTTATTTAATATACATTACATTTTGTAATTTGTATTGTAAAAAATGTGCAGTTCCTGTAGTTTTATTATATTACAATAAACAATAACTAATGCAATGATTTTAAGTGAAATCAGCATTACAATAAGCATAATTAAAGACATAATTCCTAATGTGTAAATAATTTACAGTTTAACTATTTTTATGTTTGATTATCATGAAAATAATGTCACAATGTTAAAAAATCTTAATGGTACTGAAGTTAGGAAAGTTTTGCTTATTCAAAATATATTATTTCTTTCTTTTGATTTTAAGGGATAAATATGACCCAGGTATGCTCAGGTCTTACACCTCTGTTCAGTTGGATTTTTGCTGCAGATACATATTTATGTTAGCTGATTTTGTTATAGAAGTGCAGGGTATCAATGAATATGTGGAAAAATATTTGTAAATAGGGAAAACTGAACGTGTACTGAACCTAAATCAGGAATCCAAATGTTCAAAATCCTTTCAGTAGTAGTCACCTTAACAGAGGACAATACAGCGATGAGGTTTATAGTATAGAGGAGGGCTGACCTCTTAGTTTTCCTGTATCACAAAACATCAAAATATAATTCAATACTTAAAACCCTCCAGCTCTCTGCACCACAGGCTGCTACTGAAGGCTCCTGAATCCTGAGTTGAGCTGCACTAGTAAACGCACAAGTCCGGGAACTTCATCTCATAAACGGGGACAGAGCGACTCTGGGTTTGGCCGTAACCTGATGTGATGGTTCCAGACGGACTGGGAGGAGGCCTGCAAGCCAGAAAGAGTGAAAAGATAAGATTTATCAGCACAAAGAGATGGCTGACGTTTGAAATGAGCCGTGCTGCAACCTACCTGATCGTGATTTCAAAGATTTGATTAAGTTTGCTCTGCAGCATCGTAGCCTGGGAAGCAACAGAAAAATAAGTATTAGCCCTAAATTACAATATTGAGCTGATCAGTGTGGGAGAAGACAACAACGGCATACATTTTCATGAAATAAAAGGAAAAGTGCTACAAGTTAACTTACTCTGGCACCACAGTGGGCAGCTATTTCCTCAAAGGGGGCCTTCTGGAACTTCTCAACCACCTGTCTCCTGCGTTCCTTCTCCTGTTCCTCCACGCCTACACTATCCACTTGAGAATACACACACAATTTAACACCGTTCAGCTAACAGAGAAGTTAACAGTGCAATAATGATGTTGGAAATCTGGAAATATCTTCAGGGACAATTTAGAAAAAATTCAATTCTCATTAAATCAACCTACCGATGGTGTTTTTTAGTGTTTCAAATGTGATTTCTTCAGCTGGTGTTCTCTGTAGGGAAAGAAAACAAACATCAGAACAATACTGTTCCCATAATTCAACTATATCTGATAAAACCTTATTGTGGGGATATCCATAAAAGTAAAAAATAAAAATACTGTAAATACCAGTAAAAAATGTTTACAAAAGTGCTTTAATGTCTTTATTAAAAGTGAAACACCAAATGTGGGTTGTAAGAATTGTATATTTTCATGTTTTCCTTTACCTCCTCTTTCTCTGGACTGTTTCTGGACTCTACCTCCACCTGCAGAGATATTGTTTCTCCAACGCTCTTTCTTTTTGACAGCCGGTCCTCATCTAAGGGAAGAGGGTGGAATTAATCAACTGTTTATGCAGTCCATCTCTGTCAGTCGGCTAATAAGCAGAAACAACTTTAGTCTAAAGCTAATCAGTTAATCTGCAATGCAAATGCCTTGATTGCATTGGCTACAGCTCGAGTAGCTGCTTATCTACAATAAGAATTGCATTGTTTTCTGGAAACAACAGGAAAGGCACACATAATGCATTAGGAGTGTGCAATATGACATTTCAAGTGAAAAAGTATATTCAGTAGGAAACAATGAAGAGCAGTTATCCACTGGGATTTGATTGGTGCTTGATAATTGCGCACAACAGACCAAAGAAAATCTATTTTGATTTTACATGGTGTATGATGTGGCACCAAATGCTCATCTATGCACCTGTGAACTGTGGGACATAAGGTGTAGCTAGTCGCTCAGTGTTGTAGCCGCTTCCTCCAAGAACCTCAGTTATCTTGGCCTGTTGGAACAACAGCTCTCCTTCCAGCTTCTCCAGTGTCTTAGGAATCCTGGGAAATCAACAGAGGAACGGCAATTTATGATAGCAAATCATAATTATAATACTGCAAAATATTAATTAATCAATCAAAAAAGTGTTTGAAAATGTTCTACATGAAAATGTATGATGACAAAGCTGAATTTTAAGCATAATTACTCCAGTCTTCAGTCACATGACCCTTCAGAAATCATTCTAATATGCCGATTTGCTACTCAAGAGACATTTCTTATAAAACTGAAAACAGATTAAAATATTTTTGTGGAAATTGTGATTTTTTTTTTTCAGGATTCTTTGATGAATAAAATAAGCATGATAGATGAAAAGCATTCATTTCAAATATAAATCTTTTGAAATGTTATATATATATATCTTTATTGTCACTTCTGGTCAATTTAATGCATCCTTGCTGAATAATGTTGAACATAATATCTAACATTAAATAAAACAACTCCGATGACTCATAGTTTGTCTTACTTTGGGTTTTCAATGAAGACATCCTCAGGTAACAGGTAAGGACTTTCTTTTTGTCTCATTTCAATCACCTGCAAAAAGGATTGTATGCTTTAGTCATCTGAAATTTTTATTCAATACAGTTGCCAAAACTCCAAGACTCCAGAGTGGCACTGACCTCATGAACGTGCTGGCAGAACGCTGGCACTGTGGTGAGCTGACTGATGAGATTGAGGTAAGCAGAGGACAGAGCATGAATAGCACAGCGGTTATACACCGGTAGCATCTCCTCACTGCTCAGAGCCAAGTCCTGGACAGAAAGCGACACAAGATGATGAGTACAAATACTGAAATACATCACCACTGAACCATGTCGCTTATGACGAAAAAAAAAAAACTACATGTTGAACATTTAAAAACTTAAATTTCAGTATCACTTTTAAAGAAACCCTCGGTAACCTTGAATCATGTCAGATTTGGTGACCCTGCTGTATAGTCTCAGCTGTTCATTTAAGACCCGAATGCTTTACAGGATGTCAAACAGAGGTGAATTTGGGTATTATTAAAGCCAATGTGTGTAATACGGGGGAGGTAACAGATCTTATGCTGCCTTGTCAGAGTTGGTAATGCTGCTAGATATTTGCAGCTGTTCATATCAGAGCAAAATTGTTTTTAGATTATAAAACAGAAGAGATTAGACATAAGCAGAGTGAATTTGGGTAACATTAAAGCCACTGTGTGTGAAACAGATATTGGTAACAGTTTTTGGTAACCTCTAATGCTGCCTTGTCAGATTTGGTGACCCTGCTATATATTCACAGCTGATTTCTAAAGGTTAAACAGCACCATAATGAATTTGGGTAACATTTTAACCACTGTGTGTGAAATAGAGGAAGGTAACAGATTTCGGTAACCTCAAATGCTGCCTTGTCAGAATTGTCAGAATCAAAAAGTTTTCTAGGATTTGAGACTGCATATTGTGAATTTTACAATACCATTACATAACCTCAAGGGTAACATATTCATAATAAAAACCACAAAACCTAAAATTTTATTTCAGGGGGACTTTAAAAGCGTGAATACAATGAGGGCACACCTGTAGAGCGAGCGCCACACGGATTAGGTCCACCACCACCTCTTCGTTGGCCAGCTCCATGCTGATGAGGGCCAGGAGTGAGTACAGCTTCTCAAAGTGAGGCTGCATGCTGCTCTGTTCCTTACTGCACAGATAGATGTGTCTATACAGGTGCTGGGCATGCTAAAAACAGAGAGATATCACTGTCAACACACTTAAAACCCTGTGGACATGCATGCATTTTCTCATGCAGACCCAACAGAAGCACTGACTTCAGATCAGAATGATAAAAGCAGGAAGTTGAGCGATGATTAGAAGGTTGTTGTACCTTTTTCATGAAGAGGTTGTCTTGACGTGAGCACTTGTCCACTTTGAGTTTAAGCACAGAGATATCAGAGATGATACTGCATGGGAAAATAAGCAAAACATGAAACCATAGTAAAGCTCAGTTTACTGTAGGAAGAGGAACTCTGATTTTCTTATTGACAGTCAAATTACCTGCATATATACTGGAACACATTTACCTTATTTGTGACATCTAATTCAAAAACTGAATATTCTTGAGCAGGGCATTAAGTTTTGATGAGATAGTGAAAGGTTATTAGAGTTGGTAAATTCTACTTTTCCCCCACCTGCTTGGTCTTGATCCATTTTATTTTATTACTTACTACTTTAAAAGTTTCATATTTCATATATATATATATATATATATATATATATATATATATATATATATATATATATATATATATATATATATATATATATATATCTATATCTTTATTGGTATAAATCCAATAAAGACACTAACCTGATGGTGGAGAACTTGGGGAGGTTGTCATGGCGATCAATAAGGCTGACCAGTATTTCCAGCACCAACAGTCGAATTTCTGCATCTTCTAGCAGAGCAAATGACAGCAGTGGGTCCAGAAAGGAGTTTGGCAGAGCTGTCAGCATGTTGGTCGTCTGGAAACCACATGTGACCTAAAAAGAAAGAGAGAAACATGATCTTTACAACATCAGATCTGTGCTTTGATGCAATTTTCTTTCATGAGGCATCAAGCAGGTAGAGAGTTTACCTGTCTCAAGGACTTCAACAGCATGACTTGGATCATTCGGTTGCCCTCAGGCCTGCAGTAAAGACATTAGTAAATACAGTATATGTTGTCACTTAAACATTTAATTAGTTTTAAATGTAAAACAGTGATTTTGCAACTGAAATATTTCAGTTTTTTTTTTTTTTTTTTTTTTTTAGAGAATTTTCATTGACAACCATAATAAACTTTTAGGG